>NW_006922150.1:315512-321351 GCF_000298275.1 Orycteropus afer afer | reverse complement strand
CAGATTAGTTTTACTGTCAACAATTCATGGACATTTTATTTCACAGCCCCAATTATAATTTCTAACCATGAAAAACTCTCCTCCCCTCTGCTCCCTGTGACAACCCCCTCCGCTATCTCCTTCTTATCTACACATTCCTGTCTGTCCAGCTTTCTCTCTATGTGAATGAAGTCTCATGGCTGATTAGTCCAAGGGGTGCATCTTCCTAGGGTAGGGGAGTGCATCCCCTTGCAGTAGGTGTTCTGCATGCAGATCTTTCCACTGTTGGGCTGAGAGCCAATCCACAGAAGTGAGTCAATTTCCAAGCCTGGAGGGTAAGCTGGGACCATAGTCTTGAGATTCCCCCAGTCTCTATCTGACCAGTAATTATGGTCATTTTTTGTGTTTTGAATTTTGTTCCACGTTTTTTTCCTCCCACTCTAACCAGGGTCTCCATTTTTGATCCCTTTGCAAGTGGTTTGCATTGGTAGCCAGGCACCATTTAGTTCTTCAGGTCTCAGGGTCATGAAGGTTGAGGTCCTTGTCATCTATCACATCTTTAGACTAATTGTTTCCAAATGAGTTTGATTTTGTTCACTCTTCTATAGATGAGATGAGACCAAGAGTTGCATCTTAGATAGCCCCTTAAAAGCTTTTAAGATCCCAGTCACTACTCACCAAAGTAGGATGTAGAAAAAAGTTTTTATGTACTATGTTTTGCCAGTTGAGCATGATGTCCCCTGAGACTATGGTCCAGAGCCCACAAGCCCAGTTATTCTCTCTCTCTCTCAAAGTGTTTGGTTGTCTCTGAGAAGCTACTCTAACCCTGTTCTCTGTAACTTCTGTAATGTATGTGGAAAATTTTGTAGCACAAATGAATATAAGACTATCTTCAGCCCAATCTACCCTTGGTCTTGGGTATATTCCTGTTCACCTGCTCTCATCTGATATTCTTACCTGTCTATGCATTTACCCATGTTTGGTGCCAGTGGTAGTGCAATATTGTGCATGTGAGAGTATTTGTCTCTGTTGTCTATATCTTTTGTGGACATTTCTGTGTCCTCTCTTTTCCCATTGTCACCACGCTGGTCACAGACTCTTTCCATACCTCCCTTCCCCAAACTCAAATCAACATATGACCCCCAACTAGTCTGAGATTTTCCCTCCCCTTTTCTCTATTCCCTGGTAACCAGCACAGTGAATTTCCTTCCCTTAGTATTGCTTTCCTTGGTTTTTTACAATAATGGACTAATAATTTATTTGTCCTTCTGTAATTGACTTATTTCACTCAGCCTAATGTCCTCCAGATTCATCCATGTTGTGAGATGATTCGTGTATTCTTCATTATTCTTTAATGTTGCATAGTATTCCATTGCATTAATGTACCGTAGTTTGGTTATCCATTCATCTGTTGACAGACATTTGAGTTTTTTCTATCTCTTTGTTATAGTGAATTGTGCTGTGATGAACATGGGTGTGCATATGTCTGTTCTTGTCATGACTCTCACATGTTTAGGGTATATTCCTAGTAAATATATTGCTAGATCAAATTGTATTTCTATTTTCAGCTTTCTAAGGAAATGTCATATCTTTTCCACAGTGGCTGTGCCATTTTACAGTCCCACCAGCAGTGTATGAGAGTTCTCATCTCTCCAAAACCTCACCAGAATTTATTATTTCTGTCTTATTGAAATTTGTTATTATTTTTGGGGTGAGATGGTATCTCATGGTTGTTTTGATTTGCATCTCTCTCATCCCTAATGGTAGTATTTCCTCATGTGTTTGTTAACGATCTTAGTATTTTTTTTTTCTTTTTTTTTAAATTTTTATTCTGGTTTGGGTGAAAGTTTACAGAGCAAAATCATTTTCCATACAACAGTTCACATGATTATCTTCTTTAGTGAAGTGTCTGTTCATATTTTTTGCCCATTTTTTATTTGGATTGTTTGTTTTGGTGATGAGGTGTTGAAGTTTTGTATAAATTTTAGAGATAAAACCCTTGTCAGATATGTCATAACCAATTTTTTTTTTTTTTTCCCCCAATCTGTAGCTGCTCTTTTTACCCTTTTGGAGAAATCTTTCAATGCACATGAGAATTTAATTGTTGCAAGGTCCCAGTCACCTAACTTCTGTGCCACTGCTTGTGCATTTTAGGTTGTACTTGATAGTCTATTTATGCTATAAATTAAGGCCCCTAGATTTGCCCTTATTTTATCTTTGATGAACTTTATAGTTTTGGGTTTTACATTTAAGTCTTTGATCCAACTTAAGTTCATTTTTGTGTACGGGATAAGATGTGTATGTTGTTTCATTTTTCTGCAAGTGGATATCCAATTTTGCCAGCCAGGGAAGACCCAGGGATAAAACAGAGCTTCAGGATCCAGGTAATGGGAGGGAGACAAAGCCCTACCCCAAGATTCAGGAAGCAGGGTAAGAGCTGGAGATGAGACAGAGTCATGGGATCCAGGTAAAGAGAGGAGATCAAGGTCCCACCCCAAGAGGCAGGAAGCAGAGGAAAAGCCAGGGACTAGACAGAGCCACAGGATCCAGGTAAGGGGCAGGAGACAAGGCCCCACCAAGAGGCAGGAAGTGGGGGAAGAGCTGGGGACTAGACAGAGCTGCAGGATCCAGGTAAGGGGAGAGAGACAGGAAGAGGGGAAGAGCCATGCAATATATATCTTCTGAATTCCTTATCATATAATTCTATTACTTGTTTCCCCTCAGGAAGATATCCCAATTCTTTAGCTTGGGCACTTATTTCTACTCTCTTGTCCTTTTGTTGTTGTTGTTGTTGTTGTTTGATTTGAAGCTGTCTATTTTTTGTTTCCTAGATGCTTTGAAGTTGCTGTCTTTATTTGCTACTTATGTACTGATTTGTTTCACCCTGGTTTTATGTTGTATTTTATCTGGGAGTGTGGAGCATATGTATTTCTTTGGTTGTTAACTCAGCTGCATTGCATCACTCTCTGATTTTCTCTGTGTTGGGGAATCATTGGTGGGTATGTGGGTGCAGGTCTCTGTTCATCATGAAGAGGATTTGAAGTTGGGAAGAACAGGTGTTGTCTATCACCTGTTGTTGATCCTGTGGTGGAGGAGCTATTGGTATTTTTTGTCTTTTGGGTGAGGTAGTGGTTGTGCTAGCTATGGCTGACTAGTGAAGGGTTAATATGTTCCTCCCATTGGGCAAGATAGGGGGAAAAAGAGAGGAAGAGATGAAAATATAGAACTAAAATAGATAACAAGAAATAGGGAAAATAAAAAATGAATATGAGAAAATGAGAGAAAACAAATGTGGGTGAGTGGGAAGAATGAAGGTTTGGCAAAAAAAGGAAAGAAAATGAGGAAGAAATGAAGGGAGGATAAAGTATTTGAGGAGGGTTCCCTCCAGTTATGTCTAGCCAGTGGCCTTTGGAACTCGCTGCTGTGGCAGAAGCTGCTCAATTACTTCACACCTATGTAGGAGGAAGGGGGTGGGTGCAAGAATCAAACCCCAGGGAAGGATAACAGAAACTGTTTTCTGTTCTTAGCACAAGAGAGTTCAGTCAGCAATGCAGGCATGGGAAGGACAACTACAGCCCCTGACTCCATCTGGAGCATTCTGCTGATGATGGGACCCAGCTGTCAATCAAAGTCTGATAGTTCAATTCTACCAGCCATCCCAAAAGCAAAGGGCTGTCTTCCTCCCTAGAGATACACAAGTCATGAAATCCCTGGTTCCAGTTCTACTCTGTGCTAAAAATGGTTGTTAAGAGTTGGACTGAGCCCACAGCCATGTGTCTGATTTGGGGTTCTGTTTATTCTGAGAGTTTCTCTTCCCTTCTTACCACTCTCTTCCAGACTCTGCAGCAACTTAAGCTAAAGGGGTCTTGTTCCATTTCCCAGTATGACCTTCTTCTCCACTCATGTCCCCAGCTCACTTTGAAAAACTCCCAGTGTGAATATTCTTGTCTTTAACACCTGTGGGTTCCATTATGTGATTTTTTTTTCCTCCTTCTCTTCTACCTCCTTTGTATATCTAATAACTTCTCTTTGGCTCTGCCAGTTGGAGATGTTTCTTTATTTTTCCCAGTCACTTAACTTGGTCTCCTTTGCCTCATTCACTGTATCTAATAATTTGTGTTCTCATTAACTGCTCATAAACTCCAGTACCATTATTTGCATCTGCTTTTCCTAGTTTCTGAAAATCTCTGTTGATAGAGGGACTACACATTCAGTCTGTTAGTATAACACCATCTTCCCTATTTTGTGTTAATAAAGATTCTTCATTGATATCTGAGGATCCTACAATAATAATATAAAAAAAGCCTGTAATTCAAGGTCCAGGGAAGCACTGGACTCATCCCAGAGGTTGCATGTATTTAAGGGCCTTCAATAAGCAAAGAAGCCATGTTGTCTTTTTTATTTTATTGCTACAAGAGAAATTGTGTGTGTACATATACACAATGAGCTATGCTCCTAGGAGCAAATGGAATGCATAATGAGATGTGGCTTTGACATGCTTGACTGGCAATTTTTTCTCCATTCCATAGTAAATCATAAGAATGGCAACAACATGCTGTCACAATGGAAGATAAATAATAATTTTTCTAAGTCACAGACATTCTGAACCTCTAGATGGAAATAAAACCAATTTAGAAGCAGTTACATTTTGTGGAGTGTGGTCACAAGAGCACCGTAATAACAATGGGAGGCCTAGGTGCTCCAAAATATTTCTCTATTGCTGTGAACGATTCATTTAAATCTTTCAATTCTAAAATCTTTGACATATGAAGATTTGAAAAGTTATAGTATTTGTCTTAGATAAATTGTTGTAAGCTTGAGATTAATTCATATCAAATAAGGAAGACTGGGCAATCTACTTTTGTAGAGATACTGCCTACTTCTTCAGAAACCCGAGGAGGGGTCATTATGAGTCAAAACCAACTCAATAGCAATGAGTTTAATGAGTGAGCAAAAAAAAAAAAAAAAAAAAATGCCTCCAATAATTTGTGAGTGGAGATTTTACTACCAATACATCTGAAAGCCAGAAGAGCTGAACTACTCAAGAAGGGGCACTGCTAGTAGAGAATCTAGGTCTTGGCTCTATCACTTAATCATCTAATATGCCCAAGCCAATCTTTGGTTCCTAGTGAACAGGTTTACCTGTCATGAAAATTTCTCAAATGAGCACTAGTTGAATATGATTTCCAAATAGTCATAGACAGTAAGAGAACTGGGAGTCTCATCCCCACACACCTAAGGGCTACTAGGAAGATTTCATCAGAAACTGTGTACTCTGCTATCCACGGGCCATTCATTTTTTAAGTGCATTTCTCTAACATGTCCTTCATACTTTCATCATCTGAAAGAAAACTATAAACAAATAAATAAATAGTGGAAACTAATCTTCACAAAACTTTGCAAACATACTCTAAGACCCTAACCAAAGATAAAAAATATTCCAGTAATCCCAGATTTGAAAGTTTCACCCTTTCATCCTTTGTTCAATTCCTATCTCCTACATCCCTACAGAGTCATCAAATGATGCTTTAAAATCCCATGATGTAAGGATATTCCTAAGGAAATTTTAGGTAGTTTTGTTTCTTTTCTTTTTAAAATACAGGTTTGTTAAATATGTAGTCTACCTCCTTTGTGTGTTTGGAAAGCATAATGTTGTCTTTTTCCCTCTGTAGTATGTTGTGATAAACTAATATCTCAACCCCAAATTCTAGAACCAATGGTAATGAAGGAAGAAGTCAAAGCTGCAATGAAAGAACTGGTGAAGAACAAGGCTCCGGGAATTGATGGCATACCAATTGAGATATTTCAACAAACAGATGCCCCATTGGAGGCACTCACTCAGTTATGCCAAGAGATTTGG
>NW_006922150.1:305614-314237 GCF_000298275.1 Orycteropus afer afer | reverse complement strand
ACGGCACTTAACAACAACAACAACAACCCCAAATTAAAGTGGACCATAAAAGGGGAAATTAAAGGATCAGAAGAAATACATTATGGTAGTTTCATTTCTTCTGGATGATCAGAGTGCCATGAGGTAATGGTACAGTGTATCCAGCAGGCAGATGAAAGAGAGTAATGCATCTCTAGCACAATATCCCAGGATTATTATTTCTTACTAAGTAGTATAAAATTCATGCTAGTAGAAAGCATATGCTTTCTTCATAGGATGCTAGATTGTGTAACCTAGCTACACAATAGTTTTAGGATAAGGCATATTTGTCCTTAGGAATTTAGGGAGGAGCTTGCTCAGTCCTGCCAGGTTAGAGAAACTGAAATATTCATCATGTTCATCACCTTTTGTGAAATCAGAAACCACTCTTTTCCTCTTTAGAAGAAATCTTCATTAACAACTTTTGAATCCACAGGCAATGGAGTTAGCAAAACCAAAAATGACCAAGGATCTATTATTTGTGTAAAAGGGCAAAATTTCCCAAGGAGTCACTAAGCTTTTGTGCAGAGGGCATCGGGTTTAAAAGAAAATTTAAATAAATAAACAACAAAAGAGAATTAAGGAGATAGAATAGAGAAGCTTCTGATGTCCCTGTGAGACATAGTGATAGCTTGCCCTCCACACTGTGGGATATACACTAACAGGTTGGGAAGGTAACATCACAATAGCTCCAGCGTATGCCTTAATCTTTATTTCTTTGGAATCAATAAATGTAGTCGGCTCTTGCACACAATCTAAGGAAGTCAGGTGTGGCCCTTCTTAGGAAGGTTATAATTGAGTCCTGATTTCCAGGTAGAATATTGATGTAAATTAAATAGAAAATTCCTGACTCCCCTCTGATGGAATCCTAGGCTGAAAATATGAAAAAACAGCATACAATGTTTAGCATATAATAGAACAATTGATTACTCTGTCATTTCTTCCCATTTCTTGGGGACACCATCTGCAAACAGGCAACTGAATTTACAGTGGCTTAGGGGGGAAAGACAAGTAACAAGGTGGGAAAACATTGTTCAAATGTATACCTAAGCACCTGGTTGTGAAAGTCTTGTTTATTTTTTATTTTGCAATATCTCACAGGTTTTGTCATGTGGTGTTTTTCTTAAATATTTAAATGAGATTTTTTATTTTTTAACTTTATATTGTGATTTGGATAAGTGAGTGTATGTTGTTAAAATTGCTTTGTAAGAGATTATAGCCTATTTTGAGAACACATTTTAAGCGATCATGTCAAGGAATATTTGAGATAAAAGGGGCTACTAAGGGGACTTGTGATGGAAAAAAACAGATTAAGGTAATGTGCTCATAAGGCAAAATCTCAGAGGACTGAAACTGAGGATTTATAGAGAACATGAAACCACCTGTGTCTAATAAATAGTCTTCTTCATGAGCAATAGTAGACAATGGCAAGATGGCTGCCAAGAGTAAGTGGAAAAGATCGTATGTAATGGAAGAAAACAAGGGTTTCTGGCATTTCCAAGGCCCAATTCTGTTACTTGATTTCTGTAGCAAAGAAATATGAGCTTACATAGACCATGCCAGAGAACATGCTTACTGAACGGCCAGACACCACTTCAGGATAACAAATGTGTCCCCTTAGTGATTGGTCAGATGTTAAATAAGGGTAATTCATGAAACCTTGCTCATTTCTGTGCAGTTGCTTCAATTTCTATTCCTAGCTTCTCCGAGGGAAGGTTGTTCTTACTGATGGGAATAATTTGCCTCAACTCCCTTGTCTGTCTGTTTTAAGTATTTTTAATATCCATGGTAACTCATATAGCAAGAAATCCCAAGATAGTTTTGTTTGTCCCATGTTGTTGTTAGATGCCATC
This sequence comes from Orycteropus afer afer, assembly GCF_000298275.1. Lineage (NCBI taxonomy): Eukaryota > Metazoa > Chordata > Mammalia > Tubulidentata > Orycteropodidae > Orycteropus > Orycteropus afer. The sequence continues at coordinate 312,366 of NW_006922150.1, read as the reverse complement.
AAGTTGGCTCCGATTCATAGTGACCCTATGTACAACAGAACAAAACACTGCCTTGTCCTGCACCACCCTCAAAATCCTTCCTATGTTTGAGCCTATCATTGTAGCCACTGTGTCAATTCATCTTGTTGAAAGTCTTCCCCTTCTTTGGTGACCCTCCACTTTACCAAGTATGATATCCTTCTCCAGAGATCTCTTCTCATAACATGATCAAAGTAGGTGAGACAAAATCTGGAAATTCTTGTTTCCAAGGAGTATTTCAGGTGCACTTCTTTCAGGACAGATTTGTTCATTCTTCTCGCAGTCCATGGTATTTTCAGTATTTTTCTCCAACACCACAACCCAAAAGCACCAATTCTTCTTTAGTCTTCCTTATTCATTGTCCAGATTTCACAGGCATACGAGGCAATTGAAAACACCATGGCTTGGATTAGTGCCCTTAGTCTTCAAAGTGACATCTTTTCCCTTCAGCACTTTAAAGAGGGCTTTTGCAACAGATTTTTCCAGTGTAATATGAAATTTGATTTCCTGACTACTGCTTACATGGGTGTTGACTGAAGACCCAAGTAAAATGAAATCCTGAAAACATCAATTTTTTCTCCATTTATCATGATCTTGCTTATTGTGCTGATTGTGAGGATTTTCATTTTCTTTATGTTGAGGTACAATCCACACTGAAGACTGTAGTCTGATTTTCATCACTAAGTGCTTCAAGTCATCTTCATTTTCAGCAAGGAAAGTTATAGTAGCTACATAGCACAGGCTGTTATTGGTCTTTCCTCAAATCCTGATGCCACATTCTTCTTCATATAGTCTAGCTTCTTGAATTATTTCTCAGCATACGGATTGAATAAGTATGGTGAAAAGATACAACCCTAATGTACACTCTTCCTGATTTTAAACCTTGCTATATACACTTGTTCTGTTCAAACTACAACCTATGTACAGGTTCCTCATGAGCACAATTAAGTGTTCTGAAATTCCCATTCTTCTCAATGTTATCCATAATTTGTTATGATCCACACCATCAAATCCCTTTGCATAGTCAATAAAACACAGGTAGACATCTTTCAGGTATTCTTTTCTTTCAGCCAAGATCCATGTGACACCAGCAATGATATTCATGATTCTGTTGTAAGAACAACAAGGTCCTTAACCCTGTCACTAAGAGTCAATGATCACAACAGATTGAAGCAGGAAAGCAAAAATTTTGTTGAGTACTACCCAAGGAGACAGAGAGAAGCACTTCTCTAAAATGTCTGTCTACTCAAGAAAAGGGGTAAACATGATTATATAGCAATATGAGAAAGGGGTTGAAGATCTCTTGGACTGCCAGGAATGTCTTTGTTCTTCTCTTGCCTGGTTACTCTGGACGAAGCTTCCCTCTTCCCAGGGACATCTAGGCTACGGTTCTCAGCTAAAACCAGTTGTTGGAGAATGTTATGCTTAAAAGAATGTGTAACTGAAAATAATAAACCTAAAGAATTCAGTGTCTGTAAAGACATTGGCTCTTATATTTACATAAAAGAAAGCAAAAGGGAAGGGAACATAGCAAGTTAGTAACTATGATTAATGTCTACTTTAATTATTCCTGCTAGCCTGTTAAAGTTCTATAATTTTTAGTGAGGGACCCCTTCGGTCTTCCACTTCAGCTTTCCACAGTTCCACATCACTTCCTGAATCCAGCTTGAATTTCTGGAAGTTTCCTGTCAATATAATTCTGCAACCATTTTTGAATTATCTTCAGCAAGACTTTACTTGCATATGATAATAATTATATTGTTCAAGAATTTCCATATTCTGTTGCATCACCTTTATTTGGAATGGGCACAAATACCGATTGTGTCCGGTTAGTTGGCCAAGGAGTTGTCTTCCAATTTCTTGATATAATTGAATAAACACCTCCAGTGCTGCATCCATTTGTCGGAACATCTCAATGGGTGTTCTGCCCATTCCTGGGGCCTTGTTTTTTTCCAGTTCCTTCAGTGAAGCTTGGATTCTTCCTCCAATACCATTGGTTCTTTTTCACATGCTACCTCCACAGATAGTTGGACATTAGCCTATTATTTCTGATACAATAACTCTGTGTATTCCTCCCATCTTCTTTTGATGCTTCTTGCATTGTTCAATACTTTGCCCATAGAGTCCTTCAATATTGCATCACGAGGCTTGGTTTTTTGCTTCAGTTCTTTCAGCTTCAGAAATGCTAAGTGTTCTTTCCTTTTGCTTTTCTAACTCCAAGTCTTTGCACATTTCAATACTTCACTTTGTCTTCTCAAGCTGCTCTTTGAAAACTTCTCTTCAGTTCTTTCATTTCAGCATTTCTTTTACTCATTTTAGCTACTCTACGTTCAAGAGCAAGTTTTCCCATAGTTTCTCATATCTGATAATATTTTTAAATTTTTGGTATTAAAAAAAATGAAGTTAGCTTAGAAATCTCAGAGCAAGTATCAAAATGTAAAAAACAAAACAAAACTAAAAAGAACCTCTTTCTCAAAAACATTTTGTCCAATATAATACAAAAAGAAACATAGTATTCTAAGCTAAAGGACACTTATATCAAATATAAAGTGAAAAATCATGGGCCTAGGCATCAAACAGACATTAATGCAAATCTGAGTCTACCTATATCAGTTGTGAGCTAGTTACTTAATATCTCTAAATCCCAGTACTCAATTCTGTATGATGTGAAAATGTATTATTTATTTCATAGTATTGTAAACCTAGGCTTGATACACACAGTGTTTAGTTATCTTCTGTTTTTTTCGTTCACCAATCAATACTTTCTCAGATAAGCCTCCAGTGGGTATTTTCCTTTATCTCATTACTCCTCTTCATTCTCGCTATCAAACTAGGAGACAGATATAAATGTCTGAGACCTATTGGTAACTGGCCACTCAGTAGTCATCTGCAAAGGACAGGGCCTGTCTAACCTTGGTCCTCCAGTTGCACAGAATACTCAGGAATACTGACAAAGTTCTGTCCCAGTAAACAACCTCACTGCCATTGAGTTTATTCTGACTTATAGTGACACGCTCTGGGCATCCAAGGTGGTAAATCTTTATGGAAGTAGATTGCCCCATCTTCTTTCCATGGAGTGGCTGGTGGGTTTGAATAATCAACCTTCTAGTTAGTAGTCAAATGCCTTAGTCACAGCATCAAGAGACCTTGAAATTGCTCTCAATTTTTACTGAACTTTCTGAGTTCCCACCCATGCATTCTTGCAGTATAGGATCATTTTAAAATGATTAATGCTTTTTGTTGGTTTTGTTTGTGCCTTTTCCCTGGGAAGAGGTGTAAGAGCTATGTAAATTTTGTCTATGTTAATAATTATGGGCGGCATTCATTTCCAAACTTATTATTTGATGTCCCCAAAATAAGGTAAGTAAACCCATGAATGAATGTGTTCAGGGCAGGTTAAAGTATCTACTTTCTCAAGGACACCACAACACTGCCTTTGCAGCTGAATTTTCTTCTTTGGGTCTCTTAACACAATAAGCTCTCTGCTCAATACAAAATAAATAAAGTCCAATAAATAAATAAACATGAAGTATAATATTTCAGAGAAAAATGTATATTACATAGGATACCTGGAAGTATTCCTCCCTCCAGGGAGAAACTCTCACTTGCTCTATCAAACTTGTATTCAAATACATCTTTCCTCTTTATTTCATTTTTGTTTCTTCTTGCTTGGAAAATTAATGGAAGCACCTTGTTGAAGGCAGAATAATGATCTCCCAGATATATCAATGTTCTAATCTCTGGAATCCATGACAGTGTTACATTACGTGGAAAATGGGAATTGAGGTTGCAGACAGAATTAAGGTTACTAATCAGATGATCTTACTGTAAAGAGATTTGTCCTTGATTATCCAAGGACACAAAACAATTACAAGTATCCTTAAAAATGGGAGAGGGAAGCAGAAGAGGAGGTCAGAGTAAAGCCATGTGTGAAAAACTCAACTCACTGCAGCTGGCTTTGTAGATGGTAGAAAATGGTCACAAGATGTTAGAAGATAGATTCTGCTCTGGAAACTCCAGAAAGAAATGAAGCTCTGCTGACACCTTGATCTTAGCCCAATGAGACACATAGCAGATTTCTGACTTATAAAAACGTAAGATAGAGTCTGTGGCCAGCATGATGACACTGGGGAAAGGAAGGACACTGAAACGTGCACATAAGATATAGACAACATACTCTGGTTTCTCTTCAGATCATATAAATCTTTTGCCTTTTACTAAAGATTTCTGGGGAGAGGAACAGTTATGAGTCTTTAACCAACTTTTTGAGGTCTTGCTTTTGTGAGGCTCACTTTCAACATTCAAAACTAGAACTTGTTTGTGTCCTTTGTCCGAGGATCTAACAGAATACTGTATAACTGCACTTCTCGGTAGCCATGTCTACGCCAGACTCAGAACCTTACGGCTGGGGTATTCAGAGGTTGTTTTTTATCTGTAATGACCAAATTAACTGGTTTGCACTTGCTACCTCATGGGAATTACCCAGTTTTTCTTCACCTGGCCACTTCTTCTCTTCTAAAAGAAGTACAAAAGAGCTGTAAAACATGAAGTGCAGGAGAAGATACAATCACCCGTACTAAGGTTCCAGGGTGGTGCAGATGGTCTGTGCTTGGCTAATAAGCAAAAGATTAACAGTTCAAACCCACTCAGTGAACCCGCACAGCCAATCCTACGCATAGCCAATGGAGTGTCTCCAAATGAACACCTCAGCAAACATAAAAATCACCCATATTCCTACTGATGTTCTGAATATGCTGCATCCAACCACATTCATCACCCCCATTTTTACCAAAACCAAACTCACTGTGGTGAGATTGATTCCAATCCACAGTGACCATACAGGACAGGAAAAATTCTTAAAAAAAAAAAAAAAAAAAAAAGATATAGAGGCAAATCCTAGCGTATGTAAAATACTGCATTACCACTAACACCAAACACCAGCCTATAGATAAAGGCATAGACAGGCGAGAAGATCATGTGGGGATAAGTCAACATGAATATAGCCAAGACAAAGGATATATTTGGCTGAAGATAATCTTACATATGCACTTGAGCTACAAAATTAGCCACACACATTACAGAAGAAACAGAAGACAGATTTGGAATAACCCCTCAGAGACAACCAAATACTTTGAGAGAGAGAATCACCAGGCCTGCCGACCTAGGACCAAGGTCTCAGGGGACATCATGCTCAAATGGCACAACATAGTACATAAAAATCTTGTTCTACATCCTACTTTGGTGAGTAGCAACTGGGGTCTTAAAAGTTTTGAGTGGCCATCTAAGATACAACTATTGGTCTCCTCTCATTTGAAGCAAAGAAGAGTAAAGAAAATCGAAAGCATTTGGAAACAAGTAGTCCAAGGATGAAGTGGACCATGAGGACCTGAGCCTTCATGACCCTGAGACCAGAAGAACTAGATGGTGTCTGACTACTCTGAAAGGGATAAAAATTGGAGATCCTGGGTAGAGAAGGAGCATAATTAAGGGGAAAAAAATTTAAAAAAACACAAAAATGACCAGAATTTTTGGAATTCTGGTGGAACCCTCAAGACTGTGGTCCCTGGTTACCCTTTGAGCCTAGAATTTGACTTATATCCGTGATTGGCTCTCAGTCCAGCAGTAAAAAGACCTACAGGCAGAGCCCCTACCCCAGGGCAATGCATTCACCTACTCTAGGGAGATGCACCCCTTAGAGCAATCAGCCATAAGGCACTAGAGGGGCAGCATTTACATAGAGGGAAAGCTGGACAAACAGGATTGCATGGTGAAGAAGGGCACAGGGAGGAGGTAGTGACAGTGATAGGAGGGGAAAAGAGTTTGTTATGGTCAGGGATGGTAATTGGGGTGTGAAATCAAATGTGCAAGAGCTGTTGAATGCAAAACAAATTTGCTCTGTAAATTTGCACCCAAACCACAATAATAAATAAATAAATAAAAATAAGATAAACTTTTGTATTGTTTTAAGCCACTAGATTTGTAGTATTCTGCCACAGCAGCCATAGAAAACTGACACATAATTTGATGAAAATTTTCATCTATGTTCACCTACAGGTATTGCGCTTTTCCACTGAGACTTAGGAGGGTTGGGAAAAGTACTCAAAATTTGTATAGTGATGAGAGATGTTTTTCCATATTCTACCAAACTTGAGAAAATTATAACACCCCTTATTTGACAGAAATTTTTAATTTTTGAGACCAGTCTTCTATATAGTGTAAAATAGTACTAACTGTATATTTTCTTATCAATGATAATTAATCATTGTTTTTTAATTAGAGTTATCATTTATTTTCTTTTTTTTCTTTTTTTTTTTAAATTGTGATTTGGGTGAAGGTTTACAGAGCCAATTCACTTTCCATACAGAAGTTCACATACACTTTGTCTCATGACATTGACCACAGTTTACCACAATGCAACAGCTCCCCTCCCACTTCCTCCCCATAGTTACCTCTTCCCAGTGACCATCCCTCCATGAACTCCTGCCCCCTGAGCTGTCTTCCTATGCATAAGCAGCCCTTCTTTCTCCCATGATTGTTCTCTCCAAGGAGTGTACCTACCTGAGGTAAATGTTCAACTCATATGTCTGTCTTTTGTTTGGCTAGAAACCACAGGTGTGGGTTCAATTCCAGACCTGAAGGGCAGCTAGGGCCATAGTCTCAGTGGTTCCACCAGGCTCTATTGGACCAGCAAACCTGGTCTCCCCCCCCCTTTTTTTTTCTCCAAATGATTTTGA
>NW_006922150.1:296629-302445 GCF_000298275.1 Orycteropus afer afer | reverse complement strand
GTACCTCCGTTCACCAAGTGGGTGTGGGGTATATGAGTAACAAGAGGTTTGTCACACCTTTTTCAGTCTTGCAGGCCCGGAGTGTCCTTGGTGTTGCTGGAAAACAGAACCTCTTTTTAAGCCCCTGGAATCTCAGAGAGTGCTGTCTCTTTAAATATCCAAAATGGTCAAGCCACTAGTAACATTCAAAATGGAGACGCCCTCTGGACCAGCAAAAGTCCACAACTCAGCCCGCCTTTCTCTTCACCTTCTCTGTTTATTCCCCAGCTACCAGAGCAGTCCTCCGTGGAGTCCCTGGCTAGCAGGTCTGATTTTTAGGTTAATTCTTAGTTCCTACCACCACTCAGAAATCTCCAAGATGTCTGTGCCATCAGTATCTCTCAGGATCGCTGCCAGACAGCAGCTCCATCTGTCTCCTTTTGTGGTATTTTCATGAAAATTTTTCTGCTAGTTAGGGTTTAGTCCTCTTCTATATCCTTCTCTTCAAGGCTCAGGGGTCCAGGATTATCTTCTGTGTCTATGTTAATTGGTTTCCCTTTTCTTTATTGAATAGGGTCTGTGCAGTCTTTCTGCCTAGTCTGCCATCTTACCGGAACTCCTAGAGTTATCATTTCTTAAAGTATAATCTTTTTTACTTAAAGTTATTTCTTAAACTATAAACTTTCATATCTTAAAATTTTAAAAGATATAAATTTCATAATTTTTTTTTTTTTTTCTGCTTGGTCAATTATTTATACTGCTTGTTGATGATGTTTTGTCCCTGGAAGAGAATGCCAAACTTTCACAGAAGTGCTAGGGTGCTGGGGAGAAGTAAATGTTTTCCCTCCTCTATGAGCAGAAGTCTCAATAGCAAAACAAAGAAAAGGACTCAAGTTTCTTCAGTATATACCCAGGGTGTCTTTTCTGCCCTCTCTGATTGTTTAATTTGCCCTCTCTTATTCTTCAACTTCAGGCAAAGAGAGGAAAAGCCTCCATCCTCTTCAGGGGTCCTGGAACCAATTAGATGCTGTGCCTGTGGACTCTTGGATGTGAGGAGTGGGGACCCTCCAGAAGTGAATGAAACTTGGCAGGACTTAGCTTTTGTCATAGGATATGAGTATCAAGAGTGTTCTGTAACCTGTCTTTGTTTCTCATGTAGAACAAGGAATTAAGCAAATTGGTGTATGTACTGAGGGGTAGTTACAGGGCAAGGGATAGAGTATATGAAATCGTTATCACTCAGATATAATTCTGATTGCCATAAAACTGTTCAACATTAGAAATATTTACCTTTTGTGAAAAAGAACTAAAACACTTAGGTAAACTTTTAACTTTCCTTAAGAATCCTGCTGGATCAGGCCTACGATAGCAGCAAGAATGAACATGGGGATACCTTATTCCACCTATATATATTTTATGACATATTATTTAATACAATGAAAGTAATAGGTGGCAAAAAAAAAAAAAAACCTCTGCTCACACGCAAACCACATCAACATTCCTGGCTCACCTACACGTTTATATCAAATATATCTATAAATTTTCAACAATCTTCTTCTTTCCCTTTTTTTTGTTTGAAATTTACGGTGTTTTTAATTGTTTAATTATGCTTTCATATTTTGTTTCTCAGCTCACAAGGTGGGATTTTGTTTGTATTAACGTCCAACAGGGACTACACTATTATACAATGCAATATTTTGTTGTAATTTTATTTAATCATTTTCTTCATCAAAATAACTAATGCATAATGAAATTCCACTAATGCTACATGCACTGAATAATAAAGACAAGCATAAATCAATGTAATAATACAAAAATTGTGTCAGTTAAAATAATTATTGAGAGTAATTTTAAATATGTAAAACTACTAGAATCAAATTTCTCAAGAGCCTTATTGTTTCCACAAATAAAGATGCCTAGAGGTCAACTAACTTATCACTTTGCCTCTGGACAGGGTTCTAGAAAATGTTTCACACCCAAATCACAGACATTCATGCCTGGCAATTTGAAGAGAAGACAAAGGAAAGAAATTTTACCACCTTACTTGGTAATCCATTTGATGATTACAGAATCTGACTTCTAATGGTTGAGTCTCTATTGAGGCTATAATTATTTTGGCTGTTATTTATATTTAGAGTCTTCCAATTGTTAACATCACTAAACATGAAACCTTCCATGGAGTGAATTATGTTCTCCTAATCCTTATATCTGTGGATAAGGAACCCTGGTGGCACAATGGTTAAAGTGCAAAGCTGCTAATCAAATGGATGGTGGTCCAAACCCACCAGTTGGTGTGCAGGAGAAAAGACCTGCCAATCTGTTTCCTTAAACATTTCAGCCTTCAAAACCCTATAAGTTGGAATTGGTTTGAGGACACACAACAACCATAGCATACCTGTGGATGCAATTCCATTTGAGAACAGTGGTATCTTTGTTATGTTAATGAAGCCATAGGAGTATGAACATCAAAACCAAACTCACTGCCCTCCCACTCATAGCAACCCCTCCTTGGGTTTCTGAAGTGATATCTCTATGTGCCCAATCTTCCTCCTGAGGAGTGGCTGGTGGGTTTGAACCTCCAGCCTCTGGTTAGCAGTCAAATGCCTTAGGTGCTACCCCACCAGAGCTCCTTCCTGTAAGAGTACAGGATGTATCCTAAACTTAATCACTTCTGAAATGTAAACAGAGCAGATTAGACTCAGAGAGAAGACATATAGTCTAATGAGGAGGGAAGTTGATAAATCTATAAACTCAGGAGCTCCAAGGACTGTTGTCAGGCACTGGAAACTGAAATGGACAAGGATATTTCCCTTAAGCTACACCATTTCCCTTAAGCTACACCCTGAATTTGGATTTCTAGCCTTCTGAACTGAGAGAAAATGAATTTTCAATCTTTAAATCCACTCACTTCTGGTATATCTGTTACAGCATTAGAAAACTAAGACAAAACCAGAAATAGGTAGTGATTTGAAACTAAAATTAAAAGAAAATGGGACTGAATTACATGCACTTTTGAGAAATAAAGCTACTAAAATAATTTGTGTAAGAGGGATAAATTCCTTACTGTAAAGTGAGAAATTAATTAATCTAAACAGAAAAAAGCAAATAAAATACAGGATGAATTATGTACACTTGGCTGGTGCCCAATAGCTTATGTTCTAGTCCACTGTTTGCAATTCTGTAAAACTGTCTTCACAATAAATAAATATGCTCAATGCCTGTCTTTCCCACAAAGGACTGTTGTGAGGAATAACCAATTTAGCTATCATCACAGAGCAGTCTTTCATCTATGCACATATTAAGTGCATAAAGAGACAAATAATTTTGCTTTTAATTTCTTTTATTTCAACTTGTGGAATATCTTACATTAATGATATATACAAAGTATGAGAAGTAGAAATGAACTTTCCATAGCTTACATTCTGCTTGTAAGACTTTAGAAAAAAAAAAAAATCAAGTCATATTATACTGTCCATTCTATCACCGAGACCCCTCAGATTACTTAACTTCAAACAATCAAACCAAATCCTCTTCCATACTATTACTCAAGTACAGATTTTCTAAAGATATTTTTATCTGTGAAAGCATATAAATTCATCTTCACTTAGCATATGATGGAAGAGCTTTGCACTACCATCTTACAAGACCATCTTGAACCTTGATCACTATAATAACACTCTGACTCTTGTTTCCAATTAATTACAAGGTGTTCTTTTAACATATCTCTCATGGTACAGTGGTTAAAGCATTGGGAGGCTAATCTAAGAGTCAGCAGTTCGAACTCACCACCCACTCCATGAAAGAAAGATGAAGCAGTCTGCTTCCATAAAGATTTACAGCCTTGGCAACCTTATGAGTCAGTTCTACTCTGTCTTGTAGTGCCACTATGAGTTGGAATCAACTTGATGGCAGAGGCTTTGGTTTGTTATTTGGGTACTCCATTGTAACAAAGCACATTAATCTCATGTGAACATTCAACCATGAATTCTCACGAGGGGGCTAGACTGGATTCATGTACACTTAGGTCTTTCCTACCTAATCCCATTAAGAATAATGATGATGATAAAAATTGAGAACTATTTACCTTGGGATCAGTCATGAAAAGATCCCAAAGCACAATGCTGACTTTCTTTTCACTTTAGTATTCAGTCAACAACTCAGGAAGCAGTAAGTTTTCAGAGATATATTTGAGAGATTCAACCAGTGCTAGCATTTTCCTACTTCAATTTTCCTATCCAAATGAGATGAAAATAACTCTCTGTCTTGGGAGAGATCCTATGAGAGCAAGATGATGTGGTGGCTCCAAATATATTTTCAGCTGCTAAACACACCATCACTCAGCCTAAATGTGAAAAATGTCTGTGGGGAGATTGGTTCCAGCACTTGGCTGATGGATAGAATAGAAGAAGAAAAACAATTTTATATTTCAGGAAAGAAAATAAAGAGATGCAAAGCCAAGAGAATTCATTGCTATAAAGTCTCATGCATAGAGCTGGATATCTGTAACTGATTCTAGGTATTTCTCTTCTCTGAAGAGGCTTTATCTTAAATTTTTCCTTTTCTGTCTCAAAAAGACTAGTTCCCAAGGCTGGTATGAGAAATTCTACCTTACTGGTTACAGGTTTCTACTTTTTTCTTTCCACTTTTCCTTTTAACTTAATTCTCCTCCCAGAAGAAATCCCCTTTATTGTTATTCTTGTAATTCACCAAGATCTGTGAGACTGTCTTCAGAATGCAAATTGCTAGATGGAGACAAAACTGGATTTTTATGCAGCAAAACTGCTAGTCATTCTAATGAAAGATTCTGTTCTCTGTATGGGCAGTTACATCTGTATGCAACCAAAGGAAAAGCGTCAAAGGAGCGGATCATTTTTACAGATATTGATTGAAAATTAGTGAAGTGATCATTTCATTTGTCCCACAAAGCCTGAAATATTTCTTCCCTGTATGTGATTTCTAATAAAATGCACTGTGCCTCGATCCTTATAAATTGTAGAAACCTTCTAAAAGAAAAGGAAATATATCTTTGACAACTTTTTATCTCTTTTTGAACTCCAAACTCATTTACTACATGTGCCAATTAACCCTAAGTATACACTGTCTTGCACAATTCATCTGTACTATTACTATTATTGTTTTCAGTTAAGTAATGAATTATTGATTGTAGAAATTTTATGTTCCATTTATAGCATCTTTCAAAATAAACTAGATTAATAATCAGTTATTAATTGATTTATGTCACTAAATTATATTGCTTTATTCTTCTTCCAGCTGGCATTGAGTTCTGTTTATACTTACTTACGTCCTTGTTTGAATTTTCAGCGCTTTGCAAAATATCAGAATGGGTGAGTGTGATGGATAAGGTTGTATGTCAAATTGACTGGGCCATGATTCTCAGTAGTTTGGCAATTATGATGTAATCATTCTCCAGGATGAAATATGATATAATTTTATCACCCCCATGATGAGATGTGCCATGAGCAGCATATCAGTTGAAAGGGAGTTCCTTGAGACTGTGGCCTGCTTCCAATTCATATGGATGTTCTGGAAAGACTTTGGCTTTTTGCTCAATCTGGGTCCTGCATCTGGCTCATCACCATCTGACCTACAGTTTTCTGGACTTGAGCCATCAGTCTGATGTACTGTCTACTGATCTTGGGCTTACTGTCTTTGTAAACTGTGAGTCAGCAACCTGTCATTTACCTGCCAAGTGAGCAGCCTGTTGTATTGCCTACTGGTCTTGGGTTCATCAGCCCCAGCAGCTACGTGAGGCAGGAGAAGCCTCTGGCCTGACATCTGATCTGTGTTCTTAGGACTTGCCACCCTCTGCTACTGCA
>NW_006922150.1:295044-296419 GCF_000298275.1 Orycteropus afer afer | reverse complement strand
ACTTCCGTAGTGATACTGCCTCGGAAACCCGAGGAGGGGTCACTATGAGTCGGGGCCGACTCGACGGCAAGTAACAACAACAACAATATATATATATATATATAAGCTTCAGTGGTTTTATTTTGGAGAATCTAGCCTAAGACATTTGGTACTGAGAGTAATTCTAGTGAAACAAAATTATAAGGATGAGTTTTCAAAATTGATTCTCAAGTCTGGCTAGTTTTAAAGTCACTGATGACTCTGCCTCCATTGGTAAAGTGGTGCAAGGTGGCAATATTACTATATAAAATACCGCCATGAATAGATCAAGTATTGGTGAAAAGTGAGGCTGTAGGTGATCACATGTTTAATACTTTTCTGTAATTTTGTCAGAATAAGAAGTATAAGGAAGTTGATTGGTTGGTCCTATGCTAGAAAAAGTGGTGAAAGAAAGAGATGAGTTTAGAGCTTCAGAGTCACAGCTAAAATGCCAAATAAAAGACCTCAATCTTTCTACCTGTGCCCTGAAAGAAAGCCTTATTTCTTGTCATAATAGAGGTGATATTGCCAAAAACCAAACTCAGAGTCTAATCACAAAAGTGGCTAAATTACACCACCAATTGAACTCCCATCTTTCGATGGTGTCTGAAGTTATTTAGGGCATTGATTGGGAAGAAATGGGATCCTAAAACTGGGGATGGGTATGTATGGGCTGATAATCAGGAAGTTGGGAATAATGAGCCCCTAAATCCCATTGACTCACTCCTTCCAGAACAACAACCCCTTTTACCTCCATTCATTGAAACTAACATGGCTGTACCTGATGAGTCATTATCTGAGAGAGCAGCCTGGGTGGCATCTGAGGTGTTGTCTGGGGCATTGACCTAGTGTCAGGTTGATTATGTCAGACCACTTTCATCATGGAAAGGGCTGTGCTTTTTCCTTACTGGGATAGACACTCTGGATTTGGATTTGCCTTCCTTGCATGCAGTGCTTCTGCCAAAACGACCTCCATTGACTTACATAATGCCTTATCCACCATCATGGGATCCCATACAGTATCACTTTGGATCAAGGAACTCACTTCACAGCAAATGAAATCTGGCAATAGGCCCAAGTTCATGGAATCCACTGGTCTTACCACATGTCCATCATCCTGTAGGAGTTGCCTTGATAGAACAATAGAGTGACCTTCCAAAGACATAATTATTGTGCCAGGTAGATGGCTTTACCTTGCAGGACTGGTGAAATGTTCTCCAGGTGGAAATACATGCTCTAAACCAGTGTCTAATACATGGTGCTTTTTCTCCAATAGCCAGAAATCATGGGTCCAGGACAGGGTAAGCGAGTGGCAGAGGGATCCAGGTAGGGGGAGGGACCCAGACTCTACCCCCCA
>NW_006922150.1:282477-294674 GCF_000298275.1 Orycteropus afer afer | reverse complement strand
AGCTGCATCATCAGAGTAGAACCAACTTTACTGATATGGATAAAGTAAAGGTTTTGAGACCCCGATTTGCTGATATGACATGACTCAAATTGAGGAGAAAAAGCTATAAACATCCATTAATAATAGGAACATGGAATGTATGAAGTATGAATCTAGGAAAACTGGAAGTTGTCAAAAATGAAATGGAACACACAAAGATTGACATCCTAGGCATTAGTGAGTTGAAATGGACAGATTTTGGCCATTTTGAATCAGACAATCATGTGATCTACTATGCTGGCAATGACAATTTGGAGAGGAATGGTGTGGCATCCATCATCACAAAGGATATTTCAAGATCCATCCTGAAGTACTTTACAGTCAGTAATAAGATAATATCCATACGCCTACAAGGAAGACCAATTAATATGACTATTGTTAAAATTTATGCACCAATCACCAAAGCCAAAGATAAGGAAATTGAAGATTTTTTATCAACTTTTGTAGTCTGAAATTGACTGAACGTGCAATCAAGATGTGTTAATTATCACGGTGACTGGAATGTAAATGTTGTAAACAAAAAAGAATCACCGGTAGTTGGAAAATTTGGCCTTGGTGACAAAAATAATGCTGGAGATCACATATGGAATTTTGCAAGACCAATGACTTATTCATAGCAAATACCTTTTTTCAACAAAGCAAACAATGGCTATACATGTGGACTTCACCAGATTGAATACACAGGAATCAGATTGACTACATCTGTGGAAAGAGATGATGAAAAAGCTCAATATCTTCAGCCAAAATAAGGCCAGGAGCTGATTGTGGAACACACAATCAACTGCTCATATGGATGCTCAACTTAAGTTGTAGACAATTAAAACAAGTCCACAAGAGTCAAAATATGATCTTGAATATATCCCTCCTGAATTTAGGAACCACCTAAATAGATTTTATGCATTGAACACCAATGACCAAAAACCAGAAAAAGTATGGGATTATATCAACAACATCATCCATGAAGAAAGCAAGAGGTCATTAAAGGGATGAGAAAAAAAGAAAAGACCAAAATGGATGACAGAAAAGACTATGAAGCTTGCTCTTGAGCAGAGAGTAGCTAAAGCAAATGGAAGAAATGACAAGATAAAAGAGCTGACTGGAAGATTTCAAAGAGCAGCTCAAGCAGACAAAGCCAATTACTATGATGCAATGTGCAAAGACTTGGAGTTAGAAAACCGAAAGGGAAGAACATGTTTAGCATTTCTCAACCAGGAAGAACTGAGGAAAAAATTTAAGCCTCGAGTTGCAATATTGACAGATTCTATAGGCAAAACATTGAATGATACAGGAAGCATCAAAAAAAAGATGGAAGGAATACATAGAGTGACTACCAGTGATTCTTTTTTTGCTTCCAACTTTTGCATTCCAGTCATCAGTGTCAATTAACACATCTTGATTTCACGTTTGATCAATTTCAGAATGCAGAAGTTGATAAAATCTTCAATTTCCTCGTCTTCTCTTCTCAATTTGAGTCATGCCACATCACCAAATGAAAGTCTTGAAAACTTTACCTTATCCATATCAGTAAGACTGGTTCTACCCTGATGATGCAGCTTTTTCTCAATCTTATTTTGAGAGACTTTCAAACCTAAGTGGCTCACCCTCCTTCACTGTATTGAACAATGTTCCCAGGATATTCATAAAGTTGTGCAGTAATGTATCAGACAGTGTTTCTATGCTATTCAAAAGCTTTTCTCTGGCCAATTCTTTGAGAAATGGATGGCCTCTTCCTTCTTCCTAGTTTCTCTCAGCCTGCAAGCCACACTGAAACCTGTGTGCCATGTGCACCCTGTTGGGTTTGAAACATTTGGGGCACAGCCCCAAGCCTCACAGCAACACTCCACCACAGTAGAACAAACTGACAAACAAGTTTGTCTACCTTAGCTGTTTGAAACCTCTCCAACTTCCCCTTACTTAGATCTCTGCCCCTGTCTCTTCACTGTGTCCCAGGCCCCCTGGCCTTTTCTTTCCTTTTCCCTGCTTTCCCACTACTGCTTGGGGAGCATGGCCTGGGTATCCCCCCTTACCTGGATCCCTGCTGCTACTTCCTTACTCTGCCCTTGTCCCCCTGGACTTTTCTCTCCTTTCCCTTGCTTTCCCGCCAGTGCTGTGGGGAGTGTCTTGGGTCCCTCTCCTTACCTGGATCCCTGCTGTAGCTTCCTTGGTCTGTCCTGGTCTGCCTTGGTGTTGATAAAACCCAACACCCATTCCTGATCAAACCTCTCAGCAAAATAGGAATATTCTTTGCTGGTCAACAGAGTTGGGAGAGGAGGGGAAGAAACACTGCTAAACAGGTAGAGACAAGTACTGATTTGGGTAAAGGGAAGGGCAATGAGTGATCAACATGGCAGCATTGAGGAAGAGGAAGACAAAGAGAGTGTGAATGGGAGGTGCAGACAACAAGGATGAATCCTTTTGCACATACAGTACTGCATTGTCAGTGATGGCTAACATTGTTATATAGGTGGATATATGAGCGGACAGGCTGAACAATTAGATATGTCTATGCAGGGGGGAGCGTGCTCATGACCATGTAAAGGGTTGGCAGACAATGTTTCTGCAAGTGTATTGGTATGTTCTGTAAGAATTCCCAGGTATATAGTAGAGCTGACAAGGGACAAGTATGCAGTCATTTCTTGCCCACAACCAGCTACCCTGAGGGAGCGAGTAGTTGGACCCGAGGGCTCAGGACCACGGTTGCAATGGACATCAAGCTCAACTGGCATAACATACTGCACAAAAACATTATTCCACATCCTACTTTGGTGAGTAGACACTGGGATCTTAAAAGTTTTCAAGCAGCCATCTAGATGCAATGGTGGGTCTCTCCTCATGCAAAGCAAAGAAGAATGAAGAAAACCAAAGACTCATGGAGACAATTAGTCCAAGCGACTGGTATACCATGTTATTTTCAGCCCATATGACTATGAGACCAGAAGAAGTAGACGCTGTCAGGCTACTACTGTCAACCACTCAGGGGGATGTATGTAGGAGATCATGGACAGAGTATGAGAACATTGTGAAACAAAACTCAAAATCATGAATAAAAAAAAAAAAAAGAGAGAGAGAGAGAGAGACCAAGTTTGTTGGTCTGATAGACCCTGGTGAAACCCTTGAGACTATGCCTCTAGCTGCCCTTTCATGTCTTGAATTGAACTCAGGTCTGGAATTGAACCCACTCCTGTGGCTTGCAGCCAAACAAAAGGCAGTCTTATGAGCTGAACATTGACATTAGGTGGAGGCACTCCTTGGAGAGATCAATCACAGGAGACTAGAAGGGCTGTGTATGCACAGGGAGACAGCTTGAGGGACAGGAGTACATGAAAGGAAGGACATAGGGAAGAAGTAACTATGGGGAGGCAGTGGGAAGAGAGCTATTACATTGTGGAAAATTGCAGTCAATGTCATGAGACAAAGTGTTTGTAAAGTGTTGTATGGAAAATGAATTTGCTCTGTAAACTTTCACTCAAATCGCAATAAAAATTAAAAAAAAAATGAAGTACAGTTCTATTCTGATCCAAATGAGGCTGTCATGAGTCAGCTTCATTTTGATGCCATCTGGTTCATGTTCTGTTAATTTTTGCAGAATTTAAAAATAATTTGGTCAATGTTGTTGTTGTTGTTGTTGTTATGTGCCATCGAGTTGGACCTGACTCATAGCCACCCTTCCTTGAGTTTCCAAGGGAGTATCACTACAGAAGTAGATTCAATCTTCCTTCTGAGGAGTGGCTGGTGGGTTTGAACTGCCAGCCTCCTGGTTAGCAGTCAAGTGCCTTAGGCAGTATGCTACCAGAGCTCCTAATTTGGTCAATAGATTTGTTAAATAAAGTTAAAAAAAAAAAAAAAAAAAGTGAACATCTGTAAAATAATGACACATTTGTTCTGATTTTCGGAACATTTTAAAACAAGATGACATTCAATTCTCTGAAACAAATTACCAGCTAAAGAAGTGGAATTGTCAATCTTCAACAAGTGTCAAAAATTATAAAAGTTAACTAATTGAACAGTTCTACTTGATATAGTTTGTTTTGATAATTCTTAGCTTATCAAAAAACTAGGGAACCTGAGTGATAAGCATGATATGTTTCTTACAAATGAACAAATGTTTCAAATTCATGTTCTAAAGGGATATTTTATTTTGTTTTCAGAAGAAAAGAAGTCATTAAACACTTAACAGTACTATTTTGGAAGTGACAGAACCTGACATTTTTAACAAGTGCTGCTTCCACAGCCTATTCTGTGTCAAAAGAATTTTATATTTTCATTGTCATTTTGTATTTCCATTCTCTCTCTCTTTTTGGCTTTTTTTTTTTTTTTTGCCTTTATATTTTATAATATCTCTCCCTTTTTCCAAGATGTTAGTACTAGTTTTAAGAATTAAATTACACAAACCCTTGGTCAAATTTTCACATGGGCATAACTATGAGCCTTTGAACTGGAAATTATGTCATTTAAAATAGGCCATAAAACAAACTCTTGGTAACCCACATGTATTAGAGTAGAACTGAGCTCCACAGTGTTTTCAGTGGCTGATTTTTTTGGAAGTAGATCACCAGGCCTTCTTTCCAAGGCTCTTCTGGGTGTATTTAAACCTCTGTTTTTTCAGTTAGAAGCTGAGTATGACAACCATTTCTATCTCCTAGGGACTCCCAAAATACATCCTACATGTTTAGAAACATTTATTTCTCACACCAGTGTTGTTTCCTAACATGGTTATACCTTGATGCTTTCTTATACAAAAGCTTCATCAATCAAATTTTTAACCAATTTCCAAGTGCTCACTTCTTGAAGGTCAACTGACCATTTTGGATCCTGCTCAGGAAAAATTGATCAATTTATTTGCTCAAAGAATAGAGAGTAGTAAGAGCTTTAGAAGTATTTGCTTCTAAAGTTTAGCTTTGCATGTGTTACATTAAAGACAAATATGAAGTCTCTACTTACAGTGTTGTAGGCAGCCAACTCAGGAATTCTAGTTGGGCAAAGGATGATTATACACACTGAAGCCATCTATGCATTACCTTGCAATTAAGGTATCCATCTTCAATGGTTCATGTAAATAGTATTGCTTTTTTCATTTGTTATAAGTAAAAAGCAAAAAAACAAACTTGCTGCCATAGAGTCAGTTCTGACTCATAGCAACCCCTCCTTGAGTTTCCAAGGCAGTCTCTACATATGTAGATTGCCCAATCTTCCTTCCAAGGAGTGGCTAGTGGGTTTGAACCACCAGCCTTCTATGTAGCAATCAAATGCCTTAGGCACTATGCCACCGGAGCTCCTTGCTATAATTAAGAAACTTAATTACACCAATTGTTATAACATTTTGCATGTTGAATCTATCATGCTGTTGCTTCTGGAGACTATGGGATAGCATACAATGTACTTATGGTGTTGGTTATTGGAAACCAGAACTGCATATTAATATTATTTTTCTACATTAATGGTCAAAAAATTGTTAAAACATGAACTAGCTGAGTGGCAGAAAGAGGTAGAGTTTCTTGATTTAAATATTCCACCCTAACAATAGTTGTTGTTGTTGTTGTTATTTGCAACAATGCTTAGCTAAGGTGAGTATGCAAACCTTTTAGTTCTTGTCAATACTACTAATAATAGCTAACATTTAGTAACATTAATATTGCACACAAGTAAAATCTTACTAAAGATAATTTAAAAATGGTTACAGCATTATATTCACAGAGAACTTCCAGAGGTGCAAACTGGATTCAGAAGAGGATGTGGAATAAGGGATATCATTGCTGATGTCAGATGGCTCTTGATTCAAAGCAAAGAAAACCAGAAGGATGTTTACCTGTGTTTTATTGACTGTGTATAAGCATTTGATGTGTGGATCATAACAAGCTGTGGATAACATGGAGAAGAATGGAAATTTCAGAAAACTTGACATACTCACGAGGAACTTGTACATAGACCAAGAGGCCGTCATTCAAACAGAACAAGGAGACACTGCATGGTTTAAAATCAAGAAGGGAGTTCATCAGAGTTGTATCCTTTCACCATACTTATTCAATCCATATGCTGAACAAAAAATCCAAGAAGCTGGACTATATGAAGAAGGACATGGCATCAAGATTGGAAGAAGAATCATTAACAACCTGTGATATGCTGATGACACAACTGTGCTTGCTGAAAGTACAGATAACTTGAAGCACTTACTGATAAAAAGTGTGAATTACATCTCAATATAAAGAAAACGAAAATCCTCACAACTGGACCTATAAGCAGCATTACGATAAATAGAGGAAAGATTGAAGTTGTCAAAGACTTCACATTGCTTGGGTCTACAATTGAAGCCAATGGAAGCAGCAGTCAGGACATCAAATGATGTATCACACTGGGAATGTTGGCTGCAAAGGACCTCTTTCAAGTGCTGAGGAGCAAAGATATCTCCTTGAGGACTAAGGTGCACCTCACACAAGCAATGATATTTTCAATCACTTGATATGCATGTGAGAGCTGGACAATGAATAAGGAAGACCAAAGAAAAATTGATGTTTTTGAGTTGTGATGCTGTCAAAGAATGCTGAAAGTACCCTGGACTTCTAAAAGAACTAACAACTCTGTCCAGGAGGAAGTGCAGCCGGAATGCTCCTTGGAAGCAAGATTGGCCAGGCTTTGTCTCACCTACTTTGGTCATGTTATCAGAAGGGACCATTCCCTGGAGAAGAATGTCATACATGGTAAGGTAGAGGGTCAAGGAAAGAGGGGATGGCCCTCAATGAATGGATGGACACAGTGGCTGCGGCGATGGGCTCAAGAATAGGAGGGATTGCAGAGCTGCCACGGGATGGGGCGGTGTTTCATTTTGCTGTGTCTAGTGTTGCTGTGATTCAGAGATGACTCCCCAAAAACCTAATAACAACAACAATATTTGGTAAGTTCTTGCCATGTGTCTGTCTCAATGCTGTGAACTTTAAGTAATTTTATTAATCCTCACACACACATACACACACAACTTTGATATACACATAATGCTACCTGTATTATAACCCAGATTTGAAAAGACTAACTAGTTTGTTCCAGGTAAACAAACAAATTCAATAAGCCACTAAGTAGTGACACTGGAATGAAATCCTAGTACAACCCCCAGTTCAAACATTTTGAGTTTTCTAATTTATTTCTGGAAGAACACTGTGTTGCTACCTCTCCTACGACACTTATCACACATGTACATCAAAATAAAAGCATTTATCTATGAGTGTTGTCATACTTGTTGTTGTTGTTGTTGTTGTTGTTATGTGCCGTCGAGTCGGCCCCGACTCACTTAGCAAATCAAAAATGCCAAAATAAAAGTAGGAATAATGTTTTTTTTTTTTTTTCTTTCCATTTCCACCAGAGCTCTACACAATGTTCCTTTTCTGTGGTTGATGACTGAATTGATGTTTGCTACAATGAGACTGTAAAATGATACAATAATTTCTTAACCAATTAATGTTGGTTATAAGTACAAAGCTATAGACAAAACTCAATGGCCGTCCCTCTCTTTCTCTCCAACTTACGTGGAAAGTTTAGGACTTCATTAAGTTATAAACTGTGATTATAAATCAAAATTAATTGTCTGGAGGAGGAGACAAACAGTGCGAGAGTAAGAGAGAGAAAGCTTATTGAAAGAATAAGTAAACTATACAAACACATTGACTTGATTAATATTGTTATTGTTATTTTGTTTCATTTTATATTATTTCAGTGATCCCATAAATCTTGTCTAAAAACCCACTGGTGTCAACACACTGGTGACTCATAGTGACCCAGTAGGACAAAGTAGAACTTTCCCATAGAATTTCAAAGCCTGTAAATCTTTACAGAAACAGACTTCTACATCTTTCTCCCATGGATAAGTCTGACAGAGGAAGTAAAAATTAAGTATTTCTTCTCTGTGCTACATAGCTTTCTAGCTAACATTCTATAGCACTTGTACTGGAGTGACCCTCAGACTTCCCTGCCTTCCCTCTGGATAGTGAGCTCATTAGGAATAGGACTTTATTTCATCTTTTATAACCTCAAAATACTTACTGATTGAAAATAAATATAAACTAAAATCAAACTCATTGCCATCGAATCAATTCTGACTCATAGTGACTCCATTGGGCTTCCAAAGGTATAAATCTTTACAGAAGCACACTGCCTCATCTCTCTTCCATGCAATGGCAGGTGGATTTACACCACTGACCTGGTTAGCAACCAAATTTGCAATAAATTTCCAATAGCAGGTGGATTTGCACCACTGACTTGTTTAGCAACCAAATGCCTTAACCACTCCACCACTAGAGTTCCTTGAATATAAACATACATATGTTCATTTAATTTATATATGTAAAAGGAGCTCTGGTTGCATAGTTCCTAAGGCGTTTGACTGCTAACCAGAAGGTTGACAGTTCAAACCTACCAGCCACTCCATGGAAGGAAGATTGGGCAATCTACTTCTGTGAAGAGTTACCACCTCAGAAACTCAAAGCAGGTCTCTATGAATTGGAATCAACTTGATGGCAGTGAATTCGTTTTTTTGGTTTTGATATAAGCTTTGGTGGCATAGTGGGTAGGGCATTTGGCTGCTAACAAGAAGGTGAGTAGTTCAAACCCACTAGCTGCTTCATGGGGGGGAAATGAGGCAATCCACTTCCTCAAAGATATACAGCCTTGGAAATCCAATGAATCAGAATCGACTAACGTGGAAGGTTTGTTTTGTTTTTTTGTTTTTCAATTTATATATCTATCTATCTGTCTATCTATCTATCTATGGTGCTAAGAATAAAAAATGCTTAACACACTCTCAGCTTTTGAGGACAGTATAATCTACTCTGAAGGAAATATACAAAGAAATACTAAAATATAACTATAATCACAGACAAACTTTTAAAAAAGGAAGGGGAAGGGGCACACAATGAGAAAGAGGTGTCTTTGTGAGGTTTTCTAAAGGAGGGTCTAAGTAAATGACCTATTGAAGATAGCTGATCTGAATTTTCTTTGACAGATAAAAGGGAAAATGTGGGGTGAAAAAAACACATTAATTAGAGGAGAGAATATGAATAAGGCCATAGAGATAAGAATGATGAATGACAAGTAATTTACTTTTTTTTTTTTTGCAACATTATAGAGAAAGATGCTGAGAGATGTAGTTTGTGAGGTGCATCAGGTTGGCTTCTTGATCTGGGACTTGTACTTCATCCTTTAGGTGATGGGAAGCCACTGAAGTGCTTTAAGCTAGACAGTGACATGCTCAGATATATGCTTCAGTAAAGTAAAGGTTAATATAAAGTGTCATGTTATGAGGCTGTTTTACTAGTTCAAGTAAGAGATACAGAGGGCTTCCACTATGGTATATGTAGAAAAGAAAGGCCCTGTGTTAATAGTATTATTTCTTCTCCTCTGTGCCACAGAGAATTATAGCCATTAAACCATAATATTTATCACATCACTTAAGTCAACATCATTGAATTGGGTCCAACTTGAAGTTTGATCAACTGTGGGTAGTATAGGAGTGGGAGAATGAAGAATATATCTTAAATTTCTAGCTTAGTTAACTGGAAAGATAGTGGCATTGAGATAGAAAATACAGGGGACAAGTAGATTTTAATGAAAGATAGGGTTCAGATTGATACAATGATTATTAATCCATTTCTAGGCACGATCTTGACAGTTCCATGATATGTCATGATAGAGATATTCCACAGAGAGTTGATTGTGAAGATGGGTAAGAAATAGGAGTATAGTCAAGATATATGGAATTAAGATGAAAAACTACTTTTAGCAGCAATTGGATATTAGTTAAAATTGTAATAGAAAAGAAAACCCTAAAAGAGAGTATGCAAAAAAATAGAGAGAGAATATAGGATGTGAAAATAAGTGGTCTGAGAAGACATCCTTGGGAAATGTTGTTGTGTCAATATTGGCTCATATAGAACCTATGTACAACAGAATAAAACATTACCTTGTCCTGCAACATCCTCACAATCATTATTATGCTTGAGCCCATGATTGCAGCCAGGGGTGTGGTCTTTAAGAAACAGAGCTTGATAAATAGCTCCATTTAATAGTGAACTCAAGTAGAACCCATGAAGAAGACAAACGTGGAATGGCAAGATACACAAGAGAACAGACAAAGTTACTGTGAGAATCCAACTGAGTAGAGCACTTTAATAATGAAGAGGTACAAATGTTGTCACATTCAATAGAAGTCCAATAAATTTAACTTAAAAAATATGTTCTAGATTTGACAGGCTGGGAGCCATTATTAACCTTGATAAGAACAGTTTCACTACAAGGTGAAACTTAGGACCAGTTTTCCATGAAAAGAGAATCTCTTGGAGACATCAAAGCCTCAAGAACTACTGAAGCAAAGAATTTTACTTACTTTTTTTTTTTCTTTTCAATCTGGTCACTCATGTTTTACTAATGTCCAAAATGTTTTTCTTTTTTTTTTTCACACATAACATCAATTAATGCAACAATGGGATCTGTTTATCAAAATATACTTTTAGAAAGATGAGTTGAAAGGATGTACATTTAAATAAGTCAAAATGTAAACGTCATGATTTTCTGAAACTAATAATCTTAATGAGAGAGTCAATATTATAAGGAATAAGGCATTCCTAAAAAAAGCATAAATGACTATCTTAAATCTCCTTAATTAGTATGGGAACACTGGTGTGCCCTGACATTTGGGTGTAGCTGTGTATAAAAAAAAAAAAAAAAAAGTATGATGAAAAAAAGAATAAAACCATATTGTTTTTAAGGGACTTCCAGATTTTCTTATCTAGACTTAAACAGAAATTAAATAATGTGTTAGTATATTGTTCTGAGCCACAGGCCAATGAAAACACCCATGTAAGAGAAGCAAAAGACTTAATCTACTGTTCAGAGACTCTGCAACTTGCCAGAAACAGCTATTTTCTTTCTTATGAAATCTCTTTTACTGGGTTGGAAAACATGATACTGTCAGGTAATCAAGCACCAGTGTATTTAGAGTCCATTACAAAGATATCCTGGGATACCTCACTCAATGGTGGCTGGTGTGGGGATACTTTTTGATATCACGATACACTAACAAATGAAAAATGTCAATGATAATACTGGCTACTTTTTAAAATCTTCTCATTTTCTTTTTTCATTTAGGGCATATTTATTTCTGTGAGGAAGAGGGGAAATCGTTTTTTGTTTTTCATCGCCAGGAAAAAAATAAATATTTTACTTGGAAATAGTGGGGAAATATAACAGAGATCAAAGTGAAATCACTGATGTGAAAAATGTCTACACCACAGTGAATCAGTCTTCACAACAGATATTTATAATGTATACAAACATCAGAGATTCTTTCCAAACCACCAGTGCCATCTTATTTCAAGGAACTTTTAATCTAAATAATGTGCTATAAGCATATCCTGAAGAGAATGCAAAACCAATTTATGAACTTGTGAGCAATAACTGGGCAATTATCCCCTTTTAAATTCTTATCTATTGTCTTGACACTAGTTGAATCATTCCTCACTCACATGGCCTACAAATAAAAACAGAAAATATAACTACCATATCAGACAGCCAGTGTGACACAATATCCACTCTGAAATGGAATTAGACTGTAGTGATTATGGAAAAATCTCCCGTACTTTAATTATTTATTTGCCTTGTTGTTGTTATTGTTGTCAGTTGCTGACACGTCATTCTAACTCATGGCAACCCTCTAAGTACAGAAAAAATCTATGGTATTTCAATGCTGTGAGAAGCAGATCTCCAAGTGTCTTCCCAGGTGCCTCTGAAACAAACAAACAAAAAAATGAACTCACTGCCATTGAGTTGATTCCAACTTTTAGCAATCCCCTTTGGGTTACCAAGGTGGTAAATCTTTATGAAAGTAGATTGCAGGTCTTCTTTGGTGGAAAGGTTAGTGGGTTTGAACCTCCAACATATACCACCAGAGCTCTTTCAGGTGCCCGTGGGTAGATTCAAATGACCAACATTTTGGCTAGCACTCGTGTGCTTAACTGTTTTACCTCCCATGGCCTCCATTTCTTTATCTCCAAACCAAAAATAATAAAATAAAATAAACTCATTGCCATGGAGTCAGATCTGACTCATAGTGACCTCTCCTTGGCTCTCTGAGGCAGTATCACTATGGAAGTAGATTGCCCAATCTTCCTTCAGAGGAG
>NW_006922150.1:277353-278850 GCF_000298275.1 Orycteropus afer afer | reverse complement strand
TACGCAGACCAGAGTTAATTTTCAAGTTGTTTTCTAAGACACATTAATGCTTTTATCACCTGTACCTAAGGAAATAGTAGGAAAGAATGTTTTTTGTGACTTCTGGTAAGAGGAGGAATAAGGAGACAAGCGACACAAAACTTCTTCAACAAAGAAAAGAAAAAAACAATTGACAGAGATACAGAAAATAATCCTGTAGCCCTGAGCTTTGAAAGGAATATACAGAACTGGTTTAGGCACCAATGAGTGGTAAAACCTGAACAAAAACACTGAGTACAGAGACAATTGGAGCTGCAGACTGTCAGCTACTCTGATGGGACCAACAGCCTGAATATTTCCAAGTGGTGTTAGTACCTGAAAATTGAACTAAAGATCAGCCCTGGTCACCAAGAGCTGCAGGGACAACTGCACTGGTGGCCTGTGACTAGGAAGGGAGACATCAAGGAGAGAGACAACTGAGCTGTTGACTTTCCACTGTCTGGAGAGTGCAGCCATTTTGATTGTTAACATGTGGCAGCCATTTTGAATATTTAAAGTGATTGAGGGTGCAGCCATTTTGAATGTTTACAAGTGCCAACCATTTTGGATTTTAAAGTGACAGCATTCTCATTCAGATTCCAGGGACCTAAGAATAGGCTCTGTTTGCCAAGGTCAGCAGGGTTACATGAGAGGCTGACAACAGGAAAGGAGACAGGTGGTGAGTGTATAAGTGCTGTCAACTAGTGAATAGAGGAGTACAGCACAGTACCCTGCTTACGTAGATAACATACAAACAAAACAAAGAAAACAAAAATGGTGGACAAGTCACTCCAACATACAATCACCAATCAAATATAAACACAAAAATATCTCAATGCCTCGGAGACAACAGAACACCACAGTCCACACAAAGAAGCAAGATAAAGCAGAAGAAACAAGGGACTAGGATATAAACCCAAAACACATCCCTGAGGAAGACACAGGATTGGAACTCCCTGATAAGGAATTCAAAAGAATTATATTTAAGTATCTTCAATGAATTGAGAGACAGATCAAGGGAAACACAGAGAAAAGCCTAGAACAATTTCAAGAGAAAATACAAGAACAAAATGACAAAACAAATGTAAAATTAGAAATGATACAAAATCTATAGATAGAAACCCAGAAGATTAATACTAAATTTTCAAAAGTAGATTAGATACTGAATGGGAAAGGAGCAGAACTGAATCAATGGAAGACAGAAATAGGGAGATTGAAGGCAAATACCAGAACACTTCTCTGGAAAGGGATAAATCAGAAAAAAGATCAAAACAAAATGAAGAAATCCTAAGGTTCATGTGGGATACAATCAAAAGGAATAATTTATGTATAATCAGAATTCCAAAACAAGAAGAGATAAATAAAACCACAGAGAAAATTGTCAAAGATTTATTGGAAGAGAATTTTCCTGGTATGATGAAAGATGATAATATATCCATTCAGGAAGTACAACAAAGCCCAAACAGGATAGACCCCAAA
>NW_006922150.1:272830-273323 GCF_000298275.1 Orycteropus afer afer | reverse complement strand
TCCTTTCCCTTAATCTAAGGATTAGTTTTTATTTTTGTATTTAAAAAAGAAGAAGAAGAATGAATGAGTGAATGAACAAGGTCTGAGTCACTGCTTGTATATTCTAAACATCATTAAAGATAACAAAAAATAACTTGAACTTCAGAAAGACAAATAAGTTTGAAAGGGGGAGAAAAGAAAAGCCAGGCCCATATATTTTCTTTAAAAATTATATATAACCTGGCATCCTCAAGTCCTGATAATATACATTATAATTACAAGGTATTTTTCAGCTTTATGACTAGTCTTCTCAACAACTTTGTTTCTCCATTTTACAAATTAGAATGGTGAAAGACAAAAATCATAAGAGATTAATACAAGGTAACATTGCTGATTAGATGTTTTATGATTTAGGAGAAAATAATGCTTAATTCCTTAAATCTTTGTTGGAACATTCTCCTATGGAAAAAGGGAGATTAATTTTCAGTATTGTTGTTAGTCATAGCGAAATGGG
>NW_006922150.1:269904-270460 GCF_000298275.1 Orycteropus afer afer | reverse complement strand
TAAGGAAATTGCTGTCCATAAATTCTATAGCACTTTCCAGTTTTGAAACTATGTGATTTTAGCAAGATCTCATTTTTCTATCTCTGCCCCCTCATTCTTTGCCTTCTTTTCTCTCTTCGTAATACATCTTGAGTTTCTTTCTAACCTCACCAATTTCAAAAACACCATTTCCAATCTGCAATTTCATGTTCCTTCTCATAAGATAATTAAGAATAAATTTCTTATGGTTATCATTTTCCACTTTAGAAGAGCCAGGTAGCAGACTCATCCACCCTCTGAGCTCTAGCAAAGGCAATTAATTCAAAGCATGACTTTGTTCTTCCTAGTCTCTTGTCCTTTCAGAATAATGAATCACAGTTATTTGGGTTTGGAACTTATACTTGCTTTGCCTTAGGATGTTCCAATCATTTTTTACAATGGTCTCTTCCATAGCTACACTAAGAAATATGCTTAAAGCCTTAGGCAGCTCTCCTTTTTTCTTACTTCACATTAAATGCAAAAGGGAAGTAGTGGTATAAAATCTCCCATTTCCTGATAATGTCTCTTTAATTTCCCA
>NW_006922150.1:267791-268884 GCF_000298275.1 Orycteropus afer afer | reverse complement strand
GGCACATAACAAGAACAACAACAGCCTTACCCAAAATTGTCCTGGGGTGGCACAAATGGGTTGCATTGGACTGCTTATCTGAAGGTCAGTAGTCCTAAACCACCTAGAGGATCTATGGAGAAGGGATTGGTGATCAAATTCTGTGATGATTACAGTCAAGAAAATCCTATGAAGCAGTTCAAATCTGTAACACATGGGGTCGTCATGACTCAAAATTGAGTTGATGACCACAGGTTTTTTGTTTTTCCCTCTTCTCTCCCACAACAATTCAATCTCTACCAGGAATTTTCTCCATTATCATTCCTCAAGTTCTTTTCAGTGCCTTCTAAATAATTAAGACACCTGTGTGACCTCATTTGCTCCAACTGTTCATCACAAAAATATTTCCTTTCAGGCAACTGTCTCTCACAGCATAAGAATATGAATAACCTGCCACTAGAGTGAGAACAGCTATTTTTATTGTCTTCTCTCTGAATTGGCTCTGCTTTGTCAGCTAAATTATTTGTATCCTTTTCACTCAGCTGATTCAATATTATATTTCTCACATGCTAATACTTGCATCTCTTCCATTCTCCAGGCACAGCCTGAGGGAGCAACCAAGCCTTACTGTCACACTTGGCCTCAGTTAACTGGCTGTCACCAACTCAATGAACAAAGAATGGTGAAACCACACTCCAGATGTTACTATCTTGTCTCTCTTCTCTTGGAGTTCCTCCTAATCATTCCCTCCCATGCCTCATGGACCTGTTTTATCAATCCCTACCCAAGGGCCAAGCTTCTTCAGTCATTCATTCTCCCTCAAACTCTCATCCTTACCTTGCTTCCAATGTCCGCTAATCTGAGAAATCCTCTATTCTAACCCACCCTACCCTAAATCTCTCCTTGTGATTTATCTGGATATCTGGAACTCATGGTCTCTAATCAGTGTTTTTCAGTGTATTTTCACAATTTTTTCCTGAATTTACTGTTCACCATCATACCTCAGTAGCTCATCTAAACTTTGGAGAAATGTATGCCTCTGACCCTTTAGGTGAACACAGGTTTCCTTTTCAAGAGTTTAGCAGTATTTACTCCTTTTTTTTTTTTTTTTTTT
>NW_006922150.1:266791-267419 GCF_000298275.1 Orycteropus afer afer | reverse complement strand
CTCCCTGGTGTATAAATTCACCTTGTAGAACTGACTATTGTTTGGCTGAAAGTTGAGCCACAGGAGTGAGTTCAGTTCTAGCCTTGAAGGGTAGCAAAGGGCCATACTCTGATGGGTTCAACCAGTCTCTATCAGACCAGTAAACTGTGTCTTTTTTATTATTTTGATCTGTGTTCCACATTCTCCCCCCATTTTGTCCAGGACTTCCTATTGTAATCCTTTTCAGAGTGGTCAGCTGTAGAAGCCAGGGCAGCTTTTCTGGTTCCAGAGTCCTGAAGGTGTGGATCCAGCAGTCCTTTACTCCTTTGGACTAATTGTATCCATGTTTTTTTTTTTTTTTTTACTCTTCTTTGCTCTGAAGAGGGAGAGAATAATATTCCTTAGATGCCTGCTCACAAGCTTTTAAGACCCTAGTCACTACTCTCCAAGTGTGATGTAGAACATTGTCTTTGTGGATTATGTTATGCTGATTGACCTTGATGTCCCCTGAGACTATGGTTCTGAGCTCCCAGAACAACACATCTCCTTAAAGCATTTGGTTATAGCTAAGAAAATTTCATAACTTTGCCACATGTATGCTCTACTCTATGCAAGGATGTATTTATAGCACATACAAATACATTGCAGA
>NW_006922150.1:245694-249981 GCF_000298275.1 Orycteropus afer afer | reverse complement strand
TTATTCCATTATTATGTAATTAAAAAATGAATAAGCAAGGCACATAATAGAGAATGTATTTTAAAAACATATATCTGCCCCAAATCTTCTTTCCAGATTATAAAAGAACTCCTGAAACTCAATGATAAAAAGATAACTCAGTGAAAAATATGCTTTTCTTTTTTTTCAACAGTATGTTGGAGATTTCACTGTTGAAGTCTTGCTTCTTGTTTAAAAAAAATTATTTGAAAACCATTTTTTATGTCTTTTGATATAATGGCAAATGCATTTTAAAAACGTTTACTTTCCAATAGTTTTCTGTAACTGTTTCATGGAAGTGAAATTTATTTTTGTATATTGACTTTGTATCTTCCTAAATTCACTCATTAGTTCTAGAAACTCCCTCATTTCTTAATTTCCCATCTTATTTCTCTCTTGCTCTCTCTGTAGTTTTCATATTTTTCATTTAGTGGCAAGGACTTGTAGTTTGATAGAATAGAACTTTGTGAGTAGACATTACTGTCTTATTTACAATAAGCATTTAATATTTCACCACTGAGAATTTAAAGACAATGGTAACTGTAGGGTTTCTAGTTGGCTTTTATAAATTTCAGGAAGTTCCCCTTTATTCCAATTTTATTGAGAATTTTTACCATGAATGGGAATTGAATTTTGTGAAGTTCTTTTTCTTCAGTAATTGATATGACCATATGTTCTATCTCTTTATTGTTAATATGATGGATTATTATGGTTGATCTTAAACACAAAACCCTCAAAAAAATTTTGTATTTCTGGGCTAAAGGCCAGTTTGTCGTGAAGTATTATCCTTTTTATATACTGCTAGATATAATTTGGTAATTATTTTATGCCTTTTGTGTCTATGTTAATGAGGAATGTTGATCGGAAATTTTCTTGTAATGTACCAGTTTTGGTGTCAGGTTCACTCAGGTCTCATAAAGTGAGCAAGGAAATGTTCTTTGCTCCTCTATGTTCTGATGGCAATTGAGTAAGTTTGGTGTTCAATCTGTTATCGAATTCACCAGTGAAAATTTTTGAATTGTCTTGTGGGAATATGTTTTATAATGAATTTTATTCCTTTAAGAAAATAAGGCTATTCAGACTTTTGTATTTTGTCCAATTTCAATTTTAGTAAGCTGGATTTTCTTTCTTTCTAACAGACCATACCATCACCATGATTGGTTGTAGACAAAACACTGTGATGCATAGAGTTCTTACTGGCAGATTTTTGGAAGCAGATCAGTATGTGGGTAGCTCTGGTGGTGTAGTGCCCAAGACATTTGACAGCTAACCAGAAGGCTGACAGCTCAAACCCACTAGTATCTCCTTGGAAGCAAGATTGGACAATCTACTTTTGTAGTGATACTGCCTCAGAAACTGAAGGAAGGGTCATTATAAGTCAGATCCAACTCCACAGGAGTGAGTTTGAGTTGTTGAGTTTGATCACCATGCATTTCTTCTCATTCTATCTTAATCTGGAAGCTCCACTGAAACCTGGTAATCATTCAAGCCTTCACTAACAGATGGATGGTGGCAATGGATGAAGTCCTTTGCCCAGAATTCAAATCAGGGTCTCACACATGTTGTTTTGTTGTTAGGTGTCATTGAGTCATCTCTGACTCATAGGGACCCTATGCATATTTATAATAAGCAAAAGAATAAACTTCAATCCATACATCATACATTGTGTATAATTTCTCTCAAAATGAACTATAGCCATAAAAGTCATACCTAAAAGTATAAAAATTTTAGAAGAATACATACAAAAGATCATTGTGACCTCAGAGTAGGTAAAGATTTATTAGACACAACACTGAAAGCAAAACCAATAAAAGAAAAAAAAATTGATAAAGCAGACTTCAACATAATTAACAACTCCTGATCTTCTAAATTGGAGTCAACGTGATGCAATGGTTAATGCACTCTGCTACTAACAGAAAGGTTGGTGGTTCAAGTCCAGTAGTTGCTCCATGGGAGAAAGATGTGGCAGTCTGCTTCTGTAAAACTTTACAGCCTTGGGAACCTTAGGGGACAGTTTTACTCTGTTGCATAGTGTTGCTGTGAGTTAAATTGACTCAGAGGTGATGAGTTTGATTTCATGGGCTTTTTTCTTGAGGGGGGGTGATTTTCTAATGATTCTGTGAGAGGATGCAAAGAGAAACCAAAGCCTGAAAGGTTATATTTTCAAATAAATTGTAAGATGATGTATTTATTTCTAGAATACCTAAACTCTCAGAACTCAGTAACATAAAACAAGTAATTCAAAAATATAAGTTGAAGATTGAACATATTCTTCTCCAAAATATGTATATGGATGGCAATATAATCACATGAAGTGTTATTAAACATCTTTAGTCATTAGGGAAATGCAAATCAAAATCAGGATGTGATACCATTTCATATCTATCAGGATGGTTAAAATTCAAAAGATTGACAATAGCAAGAGTTGACAAGGATGTAAATAGTGGGAATTTTCACATTTTGCTGCTGGGGAGGTAAAGTGCTAACTACTTTGGAAATATTTTATCACTTTTTAAAAAGTTAAATGTACATCTACCTATGACCCAGTCTTCCTTTTCATCAGTATTTATCAAATAGAAGTAAAAACATATGTACATAAAATGGCTTGTATACAAATGTTCATGGCATCCTGATTTGTAATAGCTAAAACTAAAGATGTCCATCAACATGTGAATGGATAAAGAAAATGTGATATATTCTTACAGTAACACTCAGCAATAAAAATAAAGTGTAGTTGTTGTTTTGTGCCATTGAGTCAGACCCGACTCATAGCGACCCCTCCTTGGGTTTCCCAAGAAGTATCACTATGGAAGTAGGTTGCCCAAATTTCCTTCCGAAGAGTGGCTGGTGGGTCTTGATATATACAACAACATGAATGCATCTCAAAATAATCGTGCTAGGAAAGGAATCAGACAAAAAATAATACATAGTTTTTGATTGCATTATAAAATTCTGTAAAGCTTAAACTATAGTGATAGAAGCATATAACTTGTTGCCAGGATATGAGGATGGAAGACAATGATAGTGGGAGAGGGAATCACAAAGAATTTTGGTGTTGATGGATTTACTTATTATCTTGATTGTAGTGATGCCTTCTTGGGTATAACTAAATGTTAAAACTAATCAAATTGCACAATTTAAATAGGTTTAGTTTATAGTATATCAACTGAACCTCAATAAACTGTTTACAAAATAAGCTACAGATTAAGTACATGAATTTACTTGTTGAAACTATAAATAAAATTAAAGTGATTTATGTGGAAGCTGATTATCCTTAAGTAGGTAGAAGAGGTTATAAATAGAAGGGGTTCCCTGAGCGCTTCTGACATGACAGTGGTTGCTCGGGTATTTGCCTTATTTTAGATCATTAATATGATTGATTTTAATGTAATTTTTGTTAAAAAAATAAAACCACTCATTGCCATCAAGTTGACCCCAACTCATAGAAATCCTGTAGGACAGAGCAGAACTGCCCAAGGGGTTTCCAAAGCCGTAATCTTTATTGAAGCAGACTACCACATCTTTCTCCAATAGAGTGAGTGGTGGGTTTGAAGTATCAATCTCACAGTTATTAGTCAAGTGCCTAACAACAGTACTACCAGGGCTCTTTGTATAATTTCAAAATATAAAACTTATATATAATGTAAATAAGCAGGAAAAATCAAAAATATATTTTGAAGTTAAGATAAGGATTCAATATGAAGTTTATGTTTCAAGTATTTTACTAATACGCCTTTCCTTCATGTATTACCCATCACAGTCTTGCATTATTTTCTTCTCCAGGCTTTATGGAACTTGCCATCATTGTGTGGGTTTTCAGTATTATGGGATAATATTTGGCTTGTGTGGAGATGTAGATTTAGATAATCTGTCTTAGTCTTTTTTTTTTTTTTTTTATCCTGAATTTTAATTTCTCCATAGTAACAGCTGTTCTATACTTAACACTTTTTTAAAATTAAATTTGAATGTGTCACTAATAGAGTTTGAGTCTTCATTGAACTAGTCTTTGATGTGACCATTAACCATAGCTTTGGCATTTTATTTTATTATTTTTTTCATTGCTGTGAAGACCTAGAATAAATATCCTCAAAACATCTTTGTAATTTTTTAAGAGTAATTACAGAACAGGCCTTCTCTTTTTATGATTTACAATGTCCTACAAAAATTAAATATAGGTAATAAGATTTAAAAAAAGAAAAAAAGCACTATGGATGTGCACTATGGAATAATGTTCAGTCACTCCTGGCTAGAAGTTGGATCACTTCTATG
>NW_006922150.1:243094-244144 GCF_000298275.1 Orycteropus afer afer | reverse complement strand
CAGACTGTATTCTTCAGTCTTCATTAGTATAAGTGCCTCTAGCCATCCTCCTTTTCAGCAAACAGAGTTATGTCTTCAGTGTATTGCAGTCTTTTAATGATTCTTCCTCCAATCCTGATGCCACGTTCTTCTTCATGTACTCCAGCTTCTCAGATTATCTGCTTATCATACAAACTGAAAAAGTATGGTGAAAGGATATAACCCTGACCATGCAGTGTCCCCTTGTTCTGTTCAAATGACAGCTTCTTGGTCTATGTACAGGTACCTCATGAGTACAATCAAGAGTCCTGGAATTTCCATTCTTCTCAATGTTACCCATAATTTGTTATTAGACACACAATCAAATTCTTTTGCATAGGCAATAAAACATAAATAAATATCTTTCTGGTATTCTTTGCTTTGAGTCAAGATCCATCTGACATCAGCAATGGTATCCCTCATTCCACATCCTCTCCTGAAACAAGATTGTATTTCTGGAAGTTCTCTGTCAATATACTGCTGCAACCATTTATGAATTATCTTCACTAAGATTTTACCTGCATCCAATTTTAATGATATTGTTTGATAATTTCTACATTGTGTAAGATCACCTTTCCTTGGGATGGGTACAAATATGGATCTCTTCCAGTCAGTTGGCCAAGAAACTGTCTCCCAAACCTCGTGGCGTAGCTGAGTGAGTACCTCCATCAGGGCATCCATTTGTTCAAATATCTCAGTGGGTATTCTGTGAATTCCTGGAGCCTTTTTCTTGCCATTTCCTTCAGTGAAGCTTCAACTTCTTCCTTCAATACTAATAGCTCTTGATCATATGCCACCTCCTGAAATGGATGTCTATTTATCAGGTATTTTTGGTACACTGACTCTGTGCACTTCTTCTTTTGATGCTTCCTGCATCATTCAATATTTTGCCCATAGAATCTTTCAATATTGCAACTCAAGGCTTAATTTTTTTCCTCAGTTCTTTCAGCTTGAGAAATCCTGAACATGTTCTTCTCTTTTGGTTATATAATTCCAAGTCTTTGCACACTTCACTATAGTAATTGTCTGCTC
>NW_006922150.1:242493-242994 GCF_000298275.1 Orycteropus afer afer | reverse complement strand
CAATTCTTCTGGTTTTCAGTCATTGTTGTTCAATGCATCAAACCTATTCTTTAGATGGTCTCTAAATTCAGGTGGGATATATTCAAGGTCATATTTCAGCTCTCGTGGACTCATTTTAATTGTCTTCAACTTCAAGTTGAACTTGTATATGAGTAGTTGATGTTCTGTTCCATAATCGGCTCCTGGCCTTGTTTTGACTGAAGATATTGAACTTCTCCTTGTTTCTTGCCACAGATGTAATCAATCAGATTCCTGTGTATTCCATCTGGTGAAGTCCATGTATATAGCCATTACTTATGTTATTGAAAAAAGGTATTTGTAATGAATAAGTCATTGGTCTTGCAAAATCCTATCATGTGATCTCCAGCATTATTTCTATCACCAAGGCCATATTTTCCAACAAGCAGTAACTCTTCTTTGTTTCCAACTTTTGCAGTCCAGTCACCAGTGATAATCAGCACATCTTAATTACATGTTCAGTCAATTTCAGACTGCAGAAGT
>NW_006922150.1:239002-240923 GCF_000298275.1 Orycteropus afer afer | reverse complement strand
CTTTTCCAGGGAATGGGCCCTCCTGACAACATGACCAAAGTAGATGAGACAAAGTCTGGCCATTCTTGCTTCTGATGTGCATTCTGGCTGCACTTATTTCAGACAGATTTGTTAGTTCTTTTGACAATCCACAGTACTCTCAGCTTTGTCGACAGCACTCTCAAAAGCATGAACTCTCCTTTGCTCTTCCTTATTGAATGTCCAGCTCTCATATGCATATGAGGTGATTGAAAATACCACAGCTTGGGTTAGATACACCTTAGTCTTCAAGGGGACATCTTTGTCCTTCATCACTTGAAAACATCTTTTGCAGCAGATTTGCCCAGTATAAACATCATCTGATGTGTTGACTGCTGCTTCCATTGGTGTTCATTATAGAACCAAGTAATATTAAGACTTTGACAACTACAATCTTTTTTCCATTTATTATGATGCTGCTTATTGATCCAGTTGTGAGGATTTTTGTTTTCTTTATGAGATGTAATCCATAGTGCAGACTGTAGTTTTTAAACTTCATCAATAAATGTTTCAAGTCACCCTAAATTTCATCAAGCAAAGTTGTGTCATCTGTGTATCACAGGTTGTTAATGACTCTTCCTCCAATCCTGATGCCATCTTCTTCTTCATGTAATCCAGCTTTTTGGATTATTTGCTCAGCATACAAATTAAATGAAGGTGAAGGGATACAACACTGACACACTCTCTTGATTTTAAACCATGCAGTATCCTCTTATTCTGTTTGAACAACAACCTCCTGGTCTATGTACAGGTTCCTCATGAGTATAATTGTGATAGTTGGAGCTGCATGTCAACTTGGCTGGACTCCAGTTCTGTGTGGTTGTTCCCATGATGGGATCAGATGACTGTGTTCTGAGTGGCCAATCTATTGAAGGGGAGTTTCCCTTGGGGTTTTGAAGAAAAGCCCTGCCATCCTCTGCAGATAACTACTCTCCTTTTGAGAAACAGCTTTTGGCTTGTTACTGGGCTTTAATAAGACTGAACACCTAACCATGGGCCACCAAGTCACCATGAGGCCTGAGCTGCCCATCATGAACTGGGTGTTGTCTGACCCACAGAGTCATAAAGTTGGAGGTGCACAGCAGCACTCCATCATTAAATGGAAGTGGTATATCAGAGATCGGGCTGGAGCAGGACCTGAGGGCACAAGTAAGTTTCATGAGGAAGTGACCCAAATGCGTATGGTTTCCATTCCAGTCACATTACCTTCCCTGTCCCACTCTGCACCTATGGCCTCATGGGGAGTTCCCTATGATCAGTTGACTGAGTAAGAGAAAACTTGTTCCTAGTTTACAGATGGTTCTACGTGATATGCAGGCACCACTCAAAAGTGGACAACAGTGGCACTGCAGCCTCTTTCTGTGACTTCCTTAAAGGACAGTCATGAAGGGAAATCCTCCCAATGGGCAGAACTTTGAGCCATGCATGTGGCTGTTCATTTTGCATGGAATAAGAAATGGCCAAATGTGCGATTATATACAGATTCATGGCTTAGTTGGATGGTCTGGGACTTGTAAGGAGTATGATTGGAAGACTGGTGATAAGGATGTATGGAGAAGAGGTATGTGGATAGTATCTCTGAATAGGCCAAAGGAGTAAAGGTATTTGTGTCTCGTGTGAATGCCCACCAAAAGGTGACCTTGGCAGAGGAGGACTTTAACAATCAGGTGGATAGGATGACACGTTCAGTGGAAACCGGCCGTCTTTTTTCCCCCGCTACTCCTGTCATTGCTTAATGGGGTCATGAACAGAGTGGTCCTGGTGGCAGGGATGGAGGTTATGCATGGGTTCAGCAAATAGGATTCCCACCTACCAAGGCTGATTTGGCTACCGCCACTGCTGAGTGCCCAATCTCAACAGCAGAGACTAACACTGAGTCTGCAATATGGAATCATTCCTCAGG
>NW_006922150.1:237388-238432 GCF_000298275.1 Orycteropus afer afer | reverse complement strand
AGCCATTTTGGCTTCCTCATGCCTCTGGATCAACAGACAAAGAAGGGCATTACTGTACTATCTAGTGTGAGAGATCCTGATTACCAAGGCAAAATTGGGTTGGCTTTACATAATGGAGGTAAAGAAGAATATGTCTGAAATACAGGAGATTCTTTAGGACATCTCTTAGTATTCCCATGTTCTGTGATTAAAGTCAATGGAAAATTACAACAACCCAATTCTGATTTGACTGCTAATGGCCCAGACCCTTCAGGAATGAGGGTTTGAGTCACCCCACCAGGAACAGAACCATGACTGAACCATGGTGCTTGCTGAGGGCAAAGGAAATACAGAATGGGTGGTGGAAGAAGGTAGTTCTGAATATCACCACTATGACCATGTGACCAGCTGCAGAAACGAAGACTGTGATTGTTATATTTTTTCATTGTGTATGTGCATCAAATATTTTTGTTTCATTCTGTTATGAACTGTGAAATGTAAATAAGGTTAATGCATTTTGGTTGTATGTGTGTTTGCATATCATGTTAGGCACAAATATGCCTTTATAATTGTCCTTATTTAGAGATTGTATATGGTTAAGAAGATGTGTACAACTGCCAAGTTGACAAGGGGTGGACTGCGATAGTTAGAGCTGTGTGTCAACTTGACTGGACCTCAATTCTGTGTGGTTGTTCCCATGATGGGATCGGATCACTGTGTTCTGAGTGGCCAATCTGCTCAGGGGGAGTTTCCCTAGGGGTATGGCCTGCTTCCAGTATATCCAGGGACATTCTGGAAGAGAGACATTCTTCTGTGGATTGGGATTCTGTTGTGCTGCCTATGAATGTCCATGAGTGAGCAGTTCACCATTCAGCCTGGAGATCTTGGATTTGTCATTCATTGGAGTCAATAGCCAGTGTACTGCCTAACAGCCTTGAGCTCCTTGGCCCCTGTGGTTGCAGCAGCCTGGAAAGCCTCCAGCTTGATGTTTGATCCAGGAACTTTGGACTTGCTGGCTTCTATACATGTGTGAGCCATTTTCCTAAGATAAATTTCTCTCTGTCT
>NW_006922150.1:229855-236570 GCF_000298275.1 Orycteropus afer afer | reverse complement strand
TTGTGCACAGAATCTTTCAGTATTGCAACTTGAGGCTTAAATTTCCTCTTCAGTTCTTTCAACTTGAGAAATGCTCAGGGTATTCTTCCCTTTTGGTTTTCTAGCTCCTGGTCTTTGCACATTTCATTGTAATAGTTGACTTTGTCTTCTTGAGCTGCTCTTTGAAATTTTCTGTTCAGCTCTTTTATCTTGCCATTTCTTCCATTTGCTTTAGCTACTCTGCACTCAAGGGCAAGTTTCAGAGTCTCTTCTGGCATCCATTTTGTTTTTTTCTTCCTTTCCTGTCTTTTAAAGTCTTTTCCTTTCTTCATGCATGATATTCTTGATGTCATACCACAATTCTTCTTGTTTTCAGTCATTGGTGTTCAATGTATCAAATCTATTCTTTAGATGGTCTCCAAATTCAGGAGGGATGTAATCAAGGTCATATTTTGGCTCTCATGGACCTCTTTTAATCGTCTTCAGTTTCAACTCAAACTTGTATATGAGCAGTAGATGGTCTGTTCCACAATTAGCTCCTGGCCTTGTTTTGTCTGAAGATATTGAGTTTCTACATTGTCTCTTGCCACTGATTCATGTGTACACCATCTGATGAAGTCCATTGTATAGCTGCTGTTTATGCTGTTGATAAAAGGTATTTTCATTGAATAAATCGTTGGTCTTACAAAATTTCATCATGTGATCGCCAGCGTTATTTCTATTACTGAGGCCATATTTTCCAACTACTAGTGATTCTTCTTTGTTTCTAATTTTTGCATTCCAATAAGCAGTGTTAATAGGCATGTTTGTCAATTTCAGGCTGCAGATGTTGGTAAAAACCATCAATTTCCTTATCTTTGGCTTTGGTGGTTGGTGTGTAAATTAGAATGATAATAACTAGTCTTCTTAGGAGGTCTAGTAGCATAGTACCTAAGGCACTTGACTGGTAACCAGAAGGCTGGCGATTCAAACTCACCAGCCACTCCTTGGAAGGAAGATGGGACAATCTACTTCCATAGTGATACTGCCTCAGAAACCCAAGGAGGGGTCACTATGAGTCAGGTCCGACTTGACGGCACATAACAGCAA
The DNA here is from genome assembly GCF_000298275.1 of Orycteropus afer afer. Lineage (NCBI taxonomy): Eukaryota > Metazoa > Chordata > Mammalia > Tubulidentata > Orycteropodidae > Orycteropus > Orycteropus afer. Next base: position 235,502 of record NW_006922150.1, on the reverse strand, counting down.
CAACAGTCTTCCCTGTAGGCATGTGGATATTATCCTATCATGACAGCATTGTACTTCTTTGTGATGATGAAGGCTACACCATTCCTCTTCAATGTGTCATTCCCAGCATAGTAGATCATATGATTGTCTGAATCAAAATGGCCAAAGATAGTCCATTTCAGCTCACTAATGCCTAGGATATCTATCTTTATGCATTCCATTTCATATTTGACAACTTCCAATTTACCTAGATTCATACTTCATACATTCCATGTTCCGATTATGAATGAATGTTCACAGCTGTTTTTTTCTCATCTTGACTTGGGTCATATCAGCAAAAGGAGGTCCCAAAAGCTTTATTCTATCCACATCATTAGGGTCAGCTCTACTCTCAGGAAATAGCTCTTCCTTTGTCATATTTTGAATCCAACCTGAGGGGCTTGTTTTCCAACAATGTTTCAGGGTTATTCATAAAGTTTTCCAATAATACATCACACAACTTTTCACTACTATTCATAAGGTTTTTACTGGACAATTCTTTGAGAAGTGGATGGCCTCTTCTTTCTTCCAAGTCTGTCTTAGCAACCACCACAGTGCAACAAACTGACAGACAAGTTTGTGTCTCTTAGATGTTCCCACCCACTTCACTCACTTCCTGCTCTCCCTCAGTTGCTCTAAAACACTCTGTGCCACGTAGCTTCCTTCCTGGCCAGCCACAGCTGCTCTAAATCCCACTGTGCCTATATCAAAGTCTAAAGAGTTATAAATACGTCCTGTGTACCTGCATTCTTCACACTTTGATCCATGAGGTGGTTGCTATAATTCTATTCAAAACTTTCTCAAATATCCTTTTTGATATATTTTCTAAAAAATACTGTTTGTTTACCAAATACTTGGGGCTTTTCTAGATATCTTAGTTTTGTGATCAGAGAACACCAAGTGTAATACTTCGATATTCTAGAATTAATGAAACTTGCTTTATGATCTTCATCTGGTCTATCTTGGTGAATGCTTCATATGTTCTTGAAAGGAATGTATATTAGGCAGATTGGGACATTGTGACCTCTGATGTCAATCAGATCAAGATGGTGGTTGGTGTTTATATCCTATTTATCCTTGTGATTTTTGTCTAATTGTTCTAACAATTATGTACTGAGATCCAAAACTAAATCCACAGGTGTGGAAATATCCATCTGTTGTTTGTGGACTAATCTATTTCTCTCTTTAACTTTGGTTTTGTTTCATATATTTTGAGACCTGTTACTAGATTCATGAACACACACTTATTACTGTTGTGTCTTCCTGATATAGTGTACCTTCTAACATTATCAAACATCCATTTTATTTCTGGTCATTCTCCTTTTCTTGAAGATTACTTGTTTAATATCTATATACCATATTTGTTTGCAAATAATACTTGTCTTCTACATTTGTTTGCCAACTGCTCCCTCTCTTTGGGACATATTTTCATAAGCACTGCTATGCCAAATTTTTTTCACACGTTGTTGTAAAAAAATTAGCATAATTTATTTACTAAAATACTACCCAGAGGGAGGGAACAGTTGGCAAACAAATGTAGAAGGTATGTGTTATTTGTGAAGAAATACAGTAGTCATATTGGCTCTCTTATAACAAATATTTACATAAGATGGTGTCCGGGTGTTTTGTTCTATCATAAATAAGGTTGCTATGAGTCAGAACCAACTCGAAGGTGACTAACAACAACAACAACAACAATGTGCTCATACTTTTAATTTCAATCAATCTGTGCCTTTATACTTCAAGTGAATATCCCTAAATAATATATGCATAGTTTTTGTTGTTGTTGTTGTTGATTTTTTTCAATCCAGCCTGAAAACTGTTTGCCTTTTAATTTTGTGTTTAATTTATTTATATTTAGTGCATGATCTTGCTAATTGTTTTCCATTTCTCTCTCTCTGTTTTTTTTTTGTTGTTGTTGTTGCTCCTTTTTGTCTTATTAAGGGTGAATAAAATACTTTAAGTGTCTCATTTTCACTTTTCTATTTATTTTTTTAACTATATAACATTGTATAACTTTAAAAAATATAATCACTGTAGGTATTACAATAAACATCCTTAATAAAGTATTGTTGTGCCCTTGTTCCATTCCAACTGATAGTGACATTATAGAATAGAGTAGAACTACCCCATTGGGTTTTCTATACTGTAATCCTTATGGGAGCAGATCTCCAGGTCTTTTCTCCAGTAGAGCTACTGGTGGGTTCTATCCACTGACCTTTTGTTTAGTAACCAAGTGCTTAAACACTGTACTATGAGGGCTCCTAATATTTTATTATTTGATGGAAAATATAAGAATTTTACAAAAATATTGTTCCTTTTACCCATCTGTCCTTTGTGCTACTGCTATATCTAAATATCATATCAACTTAATAATATAATGATACAGTTTTTTGTTTTGTTTTGCTTTAAGCAGTTATACATCTTAGAAATAAAATTAAGAAAATTTCATGAATCTAATTTTCACCCTATGCATGTCTTCTCTATAAAAATACATCTTCTGGCCAGTATATGTTTATTTTTACTTTTTCTGTAGTGCTTTCAAAATAATTATTTCAAAATATTTTTTTTTCCTGGCTTTAAAATTGTTATTTGCTAGAAAGGATGTCTGATATAGGATATTCTTCAATTACTAGAAGTAGAATCTCTGGGTCCTTTTCTTGTAAATTGAATATTTATAATTAAAAAAAAAATCAGCTCATAGTATTTTATATTTTGAGGTTGATCATCACTTATCATATGTTCCTTATACCCTTACTTTACATTTGTAATATATGACATTGAATAGTACAGTACATACTGCCAGCATCACAAAAACAAAAACCCAAACCCACTGTCATCAAGTCAATTCCAACTCAACTCATAGTGGCCCTATTGGATTTCCAAGGCTGTAAATCTTTTTGGGAGTAGACTGCCTCATCTTCCTTCCACAGAGCAGCTCATGCGTTTGAACTGCCGACTTTCTAGTTAACAGCCAAATGTCTTATCCATTTCACCAGAACTCCTTGCCAGCATCACCACTAAAACAAATTATTGTGTTCTTATCTATTGGTAAGTCTAGAATTTTCTTAGAAAGATTTTGAGGGCTTTTGTATGCTATGTCTTTCATTTCAGCAAATTATTTGAAAAGGTAGTAAATCCTTAGAGCTACATTTTGTTCTTTTTTCATTTTAATAAAGCTACCTGCATATTATCAGGCAACTCAGTTACCATAGATACATGACCAAGTCTTTGGAATCTAAATACACTGCAAATTTTCTTTAACAGATCTCAATTGTCCAGTTGTTATTTCCTTTTTATCTACAGCTTGTTTTCCCTTTATTTAATAAGATATTCTGCTAAAATGTGTACTTAAAAGTCTCTGAAAATTGATCAATTAACAGTAAAATGGTCCAAATTTTCAGGTGGGCTTGCTCATCAATTCTATGTTACTCTTAGAAGGAAGAACCCTGTTGTTTTTGTTACTCTCCTGAGTTAGTTTCTTTTTTAATTTATTATTTAGCTCTGTAAATATACAGACATTCTCATTGCCACATTTTATGAATTGTTGATACCTGGCTCTGCCAAAGTTCCATGTGGACTGGAAAACTGTAATCTGTTAAAAAAATTTCTTAACTATTTTCCTGTATATCCTCTGCCCTTTTGACTTGTGCATCATACTGTCCTCTTCCATAATATGTTGGTCAAAAAAAGTCAGCTGTAGGGATCCAGGTGAGGAGAGGGAACCCAGGCCACACCCTACAAGAGGCAAGGTGGGAAAGTAGGAGAAAGGACAGAAAAAGACCAGAGGGACAGGGACAGAGAGAGGAGTCAGCTGCAGGGATCCAGGTGAGGGGAGGGAACTCAAGCCATGTCCCATAAGCAGCAGGGTGGGAAAGTGAGGGATACCAGACCATGCCCAAAAGTGGCAAGACAGGAAAGAAGGAGAAAGGACAGAAAAAGGTGAGGGGGACAGAGACAGAGTGAGGAGTCAGCCTCAAGGATTCAGGTGAGGGGTGGGAACCAAGGCCATGCCCTAGCAGGGGCAAGGCAGGAAAATGGGGGAAAGGACAGAAAAAGGCCAGGGAGACCAGGACAGAGTGAGGAGTCAGCCACAGGGATCCAAGTGAGGGGAGGGAACCCAAGCCACACTCCACAAGTGGCAAGGTGTGAAAGTGAGGGAAAGGGCAGAAAAAGGCCAGGGGAACTGGGACAGAGTGAGGAGGCAACAGTAGGGATCCATGTAAGGGGAGGTTGGAGAGGTTTCAAACAGCTAAGGGAGACAAACTTGTGTATCAGTTTGTCCTACAGTGGTGATGTGTTGCTGTGAGTCTTAAGACTGTGCCACCAGTGCTTCAAACCCAGCAGGGTGCACCTGGTACACAGGTGTCAGCATGCCTTGCAGACTGAGACAGTCAAGAAAGAAGGAAGAGGCCATTCAATTCTCAAAGAATTGGTCAGGGAAAACTTTATGAATAGTGGAGAAACACTGTTTGATACATTACTGCTCAACTTTTTGAATAGTCTGGAAACATTGTCCAATACAGAGAAGGAGGATGAGTCACTTAAGTTAGAAGTCTCTCAAAATAGGACTGGGAAAGAGGTGCATCATCAGAGCAAAACCAGCCTTACTCATATGGATAAGGTAAAGCTTTTGAGACCTCCATTTGCTGACCTGGCACCACTCAAATTGAGGAGAAGCAGCTGCAAACATCCATTAATAATCAAAACATGGAATGTACAAAGTATGAATCTAGGAAAATTGGAAATTGTCAAAAATGAAATGGAACACACTAAGATTGATATCCTAGGCATTAGTGAGCTGAAAGGGAGCTCTGGTAGCATAGTGCTTAAGGCATTTGACTGCTAGCCAGAAGGCTTGTGGTTCAAACCCACCAGCCCCTCCTTGGAAGGAAGAAGGGACAATCTACTTCCATAGTGATACTGCCTCGGAAACCCAAAGAGGAGTCGCTATGAGTTGGGTCCTGACAGCACATAACAGCAACAGTGAGCTGAAATGGACGGGCTTTGGCCATTTTGAATCAGAGAGCCATATGATCTACTGTGCTGGGAATGACAAATTGAAGAATGGCATGGCATTCATCATCACAAAGGATATTGCAAGATCTATCCTGAAGTACAATGCTGTCAGTGATAGGACAATATCTGTTAGAGCTCCGTTGGCACTCAACAACCACGCCACACACCACGGTACCCAACAGGAGATTTTATTAAAAAGGCGAAAGGGCACCTGCACTGAGGAAGGACAGAAGAAGAGGAGGAAGAGAAGAAGAAAGAAAGAGGAAGAAGGGAAGAAGAGAAGGAGAAGAAGAAGAGAGAGGAAGAGGAAAAGGAAGAAGAGGAAGAGAGAGAGAGAGAGCAGGGGAGAGGGTTGTTTTATATAGACCTGGGGTTAGGAGGTTGTACATCAGAGCTAGGGGAAGAAGTCTTAACCTATCAGAAGGTATATTGCCTTTTAAAATTCACGCCTTGCAGGAAGCTCAGTTTCGACTTCCTTTAACTGACTTATGACCTTGGGTGGGGCAGCAGGGAATGAAGAAGAACCCGGAAGAGCCATGCAAGATGGCGTGGCATATCTCTAACAATATCCATACACCTACAAGGAAAACCTATTAATATGACTATAGTT
>NW_006922150.1:227297-228411 GCF_000298275.1 Orycteropus afer afer | reverse complement strand
TTGTGTTTTATTGACTGGTAGCATAGTGCCTAACAGAACTTGACTGCTAACCAAAAGTCTGGGAGTTCATACCCACAATCCAATCCTCAGAAGGAAGGTTAGGCAAGCTACTTCCATAGTGATATCACCTCGGAAACCCAAGGAGGGGTGACTATGAGTTGAGTCCAACTCGATGGCAAAATAACAACAACAACAACAGGGCATTTGATTGTGTGGATCATGACAAATGGTGGATAACACTGAGAATAATGGGAATTGTACTCATGCAGAACCTGTACATTGACCAGGAGGCTGTCATTTGAATGGAACAAGGGGACACTTCATGGTTTAAAATCAAGAAAGGAGTGTGTCAGTATTCTATCCTTTCTCCATACTTATTCAATCTATATTCTTAGTAAATAATCTGAGAAGCTGGACCATAGGAAGAAAAACATGACATCAGGATTGGAGGAAGAATCATTAACAACCTGAGATATGCTGGCTACACAAATTTGCTTACTGAAAATGAGGATGACTTGAGGCACTTACTGATGAAGAATGAAGAATACAGTCTGCAGTATGGACTACATCTCAGTATAAAGAAAACAAAAATTCTCACAACTGGACCAATAAGCAGCATCATGATAAATGGAGAAAAGATTGAGGTTGTCAAAGAATTCACATTGCTTAGTTCTATAATTGACACCAATGGAAGCAATAGACAGGACATTAGACGACATATAGCACTGGGCATGTAAGCTGCAATGGAATTCTTTCAAGTGCTGAGGAGCAAGGATGTCTCCTTGAGGCGTGCCTCACACAAACTATGATACTTTCAATCACCTCATATGCAGGTGAGAGCTAGACAATGAATAAGGAAAACCGAAGAAGAGTTGATACTTTTGAGTTGTGATGCTGGTGAAGAATAGTGAAAGTACCATGGACTGCTGAAAGAATTAACAGATCTGTCCTGGAGGAAGTGCAGCCAAAATGCTTCTTGGAAGCAAGAATGGCCAGATTTTGTCTTACCTACTTTGGTCCTGTCAGAAGGGACCACTCCCTGGAGAAGAATGTTATGCTTGGTAAGGTGAACGATTGCGGTGTAGTGAATTACTTAGTGTGGCTTTTCTAGCCA
>NW_006922150.1:225227-225742 GCF_000298275.1 Orycteropus afer afer | reverse complement strand
TTCACTTAGAATCCATTACCTTTGAACTTGGATCTGGCAGACAGTAACCAAGGAAGGAGGAGAATCCATCATGGAGAATGCATTTTTTGTGCAGGTGACAGTTGCAGTGGCAACAGCAACGGAAACAAGTAGTTTCTAGGATAGCAATGACAGCTTCCAGTGTTACACATTAACATGTGGCATGTTTGAAAGCTAAGACCAGGGTTAAACAACAGCAGTGGTCACATTGTGCTGGTTTGGTGATGTGATTGTCCCTTTAGTCTTGGCTGATGTAAATTTTTCCACTCCTACCTAATTTCTAAGCCAGGTTCAATCACCTACTTGGCAATTCCATCAATAAATTCCTTTTCTTTTAAATTAGCCAACGTAATCTTTTATTACTTAATAATAAGATTCTGATTGATTAAACCTTAGTCTTAAGTGAAGCTATAACCTCTCTGTAGTCACTATGTGTGAGTGTGTATGTGTGATGTGTATTCCAAGATGAAAAGAAGGATGGAAGTTTAATGCTTCCT
>NW_006922150.1:151104-197831 GCF_000298275.1 Orycteropus afer afer | reverse complement strand
TTTGGTATTTTCATGCAAATTCTTCTGTTAGTTGGGGTTTAGTCCAATTCTGCATCCTTTCTTTCAAGGCTCAGGGGTCCACAATTATCTTCTGTGTCTATGTTAATTGGTTTCCCTTTTCTTTGTTGAAGAGGGTCTGTGCAATCCTCTGCCTAGTCCGCCATCTTGCCGGAACCCCAGTTCCTTGGTTTTTAAGGTAGAATGTTTTATGGTCTTATTATGGGTATCTATTTCTGATTTGGCTTTAGAGTTGAGGTCACATATTCTGGTTTTTCTGATCTCTGTTGTGGGTTCTCTATTGGTAGGACTTCCTTAAGCATTTCTTGTAGGATTGGTCTGGTTTTCAAAAAGTCTCTTAATTTCTGTTTATCTGAGAATGCCTTGATTTCACCCTCGTATTTTATGGATAATTTGGCTGGATATAGGATTCTTGTTTGGAAGTTTTTGTTTTGTTTTGTTTTTTCCTTCAGAGTTTTATACATGCCGTCCCATTGTCTTCTTGCCTGCATGGTTTCTGCTGAGTAATCAGACCTCAGCCTAACTATTTGATTATTGTAAGTAATATTTCTTTTTTTTTTCCCAGGCAGCTCTCAAAATTTTTTCTTTATTTTTGGTTTTGGAAAGTTTATAATATGCCTCAGTGTCTTTCTTTTGGGGTCAATCTTGTATGGGGTTCTATGAGCTTCTTGGACAAATATCTTTTCTTCCTTCATGACATGGGGGAAGTTTTCTGCTAGCAGGTCTTCCACAATTTTCTCAGTGGTCTTTTTCTCCTCTTCTTGTTCTGGAATTGCAACAAGTTTTATATTGCTTCATCTCATGTCATCACATATAATTCTTAGGCTTTCTTCATTTCTCTTAAATCTTTGTTCTGATTTTTCTTCGTATAGTCTAGTGTCCAGGGATTTGTCTTCTAGTTGGGATATGCATTCTTCAGCCAGTTCTAATCTGATCTTTTGAGCTTCTACTGTTTTGTCTAGTTCTTTCATTTTGGTGTTCATGGTTTGCATTTCAATAGACATTTTCTGCATATCTAACTGCTGTTCTTGTATAAGTTCTGGTTGTTCATTAATCTTAATATTCTGTCCCTCAATGATTTTCCTGAGTTCCTCCAGGGAACTGTCTGTGTTCTCCTCATTTCTGTTTGGGATTTCCTTAGGCTTTTGTATAGCTCTATAAACATATCTTCTAAATTCCTTCTCAGATAATTCTATTACCTCCTCTTCCTGCATATATAATAAGAGCTTTGTTTGTGGTTTGGCTTCTAATGTCTTGTTCTGTTTTTTGTTTGATTTGAGGTTGCTTGTTGTTTCCTAGATATTTTGAGGTTGTCTTTAGCTGCTGGTTATGTGTTGATTTGCTTTGTCTTGGTTTTATGGTTTAATATTTTGAAAGGTGAAGCTGGTGTATTTTATTTTATTATTGATTCAGGCATGTTGAGTGGCTCTGCTCTTTTCTTTATGATAGTGGAATCACTGTGTGGAATGTAGATATGTGTTTCTGTTTATCATAAAGAGGGTTTAGAGTTTGAAGCAGGAGGTTTTATGGTAATTGGCTGAATATGGTTTCTTTTATTGAATGAGTGAAGTTATTGGCAAAGAAGATGGGAGTAGAAGAAGGAAAGCTTGGTATTACTAGGATTGGTTTCTAGGGCTTTGTGCGGGCTATTATTGATAACGTAGTTATTTACAAGTCTGTGGTTCAATCTCAGGAAAAATTCCTGTTGTTAGGGAGTTGCCAATTTCCCCCAGGCTCAGGCACACTCAAAGATCCCACTTCCAAGTCTCCTTGGTGCCAAAAAGCTGGTCCAAGGCAAATTCCTGGGACTGCACTCAGCCATGGCTTCCTCTTTCTCTCCACCCCATCTGCCCATGGTGCCTCAATCTGCCCAGACTGCGAATGGCTCAGGAGTTTGTCTGTGATACCACTCACCTGTGGCACCAAAGATGCGCATGATTTCAGCTGTGCTGGAGTCAGGAGAGTGCATGCTAGTAATCTGTGGTCCCGATATCAGTGACAAAGATGAGCACAGACCTCTCAATGCCTTCAGGCTGACCCAAGCCCGCTCAGTGACCCAATGAAGGGAGAGTGAGCTCACCCTCCTGGAGCACCAGTGAGTTCTCTGCTTGGGTTTCAGTGGTGCTGCATGCACCCATTTGCACTTAAGTGACCCAGGTTACCAATAAAATCAGGTGCTGGAGGCAGATCCTTGAGGCTGTTTGCTGGGATGTTGGTGTGGTTGCTGGTATGCTGATATAGGGTGTCTTCTTTCTTGGCTCATGGAGATTTCAGGTGGCTGCCCTCACCCACCAGTCAGTGATGCCTCAGGGAAGTTTCCAATGGCCTCTCTCGGCTGCCTGTCCATCCTCTGCCAGGTAGATCTTTCTTAAATAATCTCCCTGTGCTTTCTTCTAATTCTGCTCTTCTGTGTTTGGTGCACTCAGATTCAGTGAGGTGTTCAGAGCAACTAAATCCCTAATTCAAACTGCTGTACCTAGCTTTTCAAGCATTAAGATGCTAGAGGGAAATAGCATGGTGCTTACTGACAAAACTCCATTTTGAAATCCCTCAGTGGACTTTTTTTAGTGTGTCCCAGAATTTCATTCCTAAGGTGTCTGAGCCCTCAGTTGCCATGCCTTTGTAATGTTGAGTTAGAGATGCTTATCTATTTAGCTAGAAAATTAGACAAAGGATTTTCAGGGGATGCATTGTTGGTTTGACAAGACTTCTTGATATTTCTAAAATTAAGTTACGCAACACAATGAAACTGAGTAAAGTCAAAACTCAACTATTTCCCTCACCCTGGTTAGGACAGATAGGACCCCTGTTGGAAATAAATAAGTAAACATAATTGCTCTCAACTATGTCCCCACCCTAGTTAAGACAAATAGGACCCCAGCTGGAGACAGATGAGTTGTTTATAACCTCAGCTCCTTCAGAACTGAATGGAACAAAAAGCCAATTTTCACATTCTTTCCTGCTATTCCCCTAGAAACAGATGATAAGTGTGTTAATGTATCTTAGAAAACAACTTGAAAATTAACTTTGGCCCCCATACATGCGTGTTTGAGTAGGTTGGACCAAAGTTACTGGGAACTGACATTCTTCTCTCTGCCTAAGCCCCAATCAACTGTAGACAGGGAGCCAGTGTGACTCATCCAGTATGCAAGTGCAGTGCATTAAAAAGCAACTGTCTCTTTAAACCGAAGTGAAGGAAATTTCAGCAAATTATCAACTATCTCATGTCCAAATTACTGAAATTTTTATGAATATGTATATCTGTCTCTCCTGAAACTTACAAAAACTGTAATTTGATTTAGATTCAGGAGTCCAACCTGGGTAAAAGACCCCTGCCTCCTTGCATTGCTGCTTAGCAATAAATAATTTTCTCTTCTCTTAAATACTCGATGTGTGAACTGTTTTGGCCTGACTGTGCACCGGACAGGGACCTGCATTTGGTCCTATTTCAACAACACATACAAAGTTGTTTCCCATTCAAAGACAGAAAATGTAAATAGAAAATACATCTTGAATAAATGTAGATAACTCAAATATATTGAATATACCTGTGTGTGAAAGAGTAAGTTTACATTACATGTCAAGAAGAGTTAAAAAGAATTGAGAATCTTGTAGAATGAGATCAACCTAATCTGTAGATTATCATAACTTAATAAGTATTGATTAGCTTTCTCAAGTATACAAGAGGTTCTATTTAGGGTTTCAAGGAGTCCTGGTGCCACAATGGCTCTTGGCTGCTAACCAAAAGATGGACAGTTTGAACCTACCTGCTGCTATGCAATAAAAAGATGTGACAATTTATTTCCATAAAAATGTGCAGCCTTGGAAAACCTATGGGGCAATTCTACTCTGTCCTATTGGATGATTAGGACTCAGAATTGACTTTATGGCAGTGGATTTTTGAATCCAGGCTTTAGCTAAAATCTTCTAAGGAAGATAAATCTTTAAATCAAAGGCAACACAAAAGAGTATGCTATTTTGTTTTTCTCTTCCAACTGAAACTATTTCTGAAAGTAACCATTGTATTCTGTTGAAAAATATACAGCTATGTAATGATATATATTATTTAATAGCACATGCCATATAAGAAATTATATCTTATGTTGTTGTTGTTGTTGTTATATGCTGTCAAGTCGGCCCTGACTCATAGCGACCCCTCCTTGGGTTTCCAAGGCGGTATCACTACAGAAGTAGGATTGCCCAACCTTCCTTCTGAGGAGTGGCTGGTGGGCTTGAACCGCCAGCCGTCTGGTTAGCAGTCAAGTGCCTTAGGCACTGTGCTACCAGAGAGCTCCTATATATCTTATGTTACACATTAATAAATACTTGTGATGCTTTGTTTTTTTATATAAAAGAAAGGTGTCTCATTGCACCTAGATATTTTACTCTTCTAATAATCCAGTCTTTAGTATTATCTACTCTAATATTTATTCATGGCGGTTTAATGTAGTCTTTTCTTTCATTTTAAGAGTGTAATTAGATGGAAAAGGGTGGCAATCTCTTTATAAATTTAATTATTCTGAGACCCAAAACAAAAACCCGTTGCCATCAAGTTGACTCTGACTCATAGCCATGGTATAGGACAGAGTAGAACTGCCTAAAGGGTTTACTAGGCTATAAATCTTTATGGAAACAGAAGTCTCATCCTTCTCCTTGGAGTGTTTGCTAGGTTCAACCTGCCAACCTTTTGGTTAACAGCTGAACATTTAACAACTCTGACACCAGGGGCCCTTCTTGGAGCCAAGGGGGAATATATGAAGACATAATCTTCTATAAGTTTGTAACAGGTCCTAAGTGCCTGGAAAAAAAAAAAAGTCTCTTTTTAAAGGTTGGCTATGTGATTGAACGACAGTATTAAATTACAGAAATTATATATACCATGGAAATTTAAATACACTTAAGTGCGTCAGATTAGATTGATGTAAAATTTATAAAAGTAGACTGGTGAATGTACCTATATCAAGTGTCAACCTCTCATTAGTTATTTATTAACCTCTCAGAAAATTTTGAATATAAAATTTGATGGTGGTTGATGGGGCATCCTTCTCACCTTCCAATCCTTCAATAGGGATTTTCCTGTGTTATATGTTTTTGCCAACCATGCCCTTCCGCCCATGAAGTATTTTTGTAAAAAAAAAAAGTAAACATGAACATAGGTTGCTTATGAAAATGTCTTATGGAGGAGAGGGGCGTAGTTAGCAAAAAAAAAAAAAAAAGTATAACAAGTGATTTATTTGTATGAAAATACAATATATATTCAAGAGCAGAGACAAAAAAGAAATAGCTAAATTATCATGCATAGGAAAAAATAGAGCATTTCTCTGGCTTCAGAAAGAGACAGAAAAAGCAATGGTAGAGGAAATTTTATAAAGAGACTAACCAATGAGAAGGTATAAGGTTAATGCTCCTAAGAGGAAGTGGCCAGTGAAAACTCTAGTTAGACTGTCTGCTTGACATTTTTTAAGAACCAGAAAACAAACTCATGACCATCAAGTCAATTCAACTCATAGCAACCCCTCCTTGGGTTTCTGAGGCAGTATCTCTACGGAAGTAGATTGCCCAATCTTCTTCCTGAGGAGTGGCTTGTGGATTTGAACTGCCAGCCTTCTGGTTAGCAGTCAAGTGCCTTAGGCACTGCACCACCAGACCTTCCAGTTTTTAAGAACAGGATTATTAAATATTCAGTTTGAATTGTTTCATTACCATATCCTTTTTAAAAAAATAACCACAGTATATAGTTTATTCACATATAGATATATTCAGATATGCTGACTTTTACCTAATCTTCTTTTCCAGGATCCCATTTTTGATACCATATTTCATTTGATTTTCATATCTCCTTAGGCTCCTCTTGGCTGTGACAGTTTTTTAGGCTTCCTTAGTTTGTGAAGACATTGACATTTTTGAAGTGCTAGTTGAGTATTTTGTAGGATCCCCTCTATCAGAATTTTTCTGTAGGGATTTGTCTAATTTCTCAAGATTAGAATGATGTTATGGATTCTGGGGAGAAAAAAAAACACAGAAATAAAGTGCCATTTTCACTGTGTTATATCAAGAGTGTATAGTATCAACTTGATTCATCACTGTTGCATTTACCTTGATCACCTGAATGAGGTAATATTTGTCTTACAACCTTGTCTTTTTAGCATACAACTAAATTTAAAGTCTAAGGTATGTAAAGATTATGTGGTCTACACCTGGACAGGGCAGTTCTATCCTGCTCTATAGGATCACTGTGAATTAGAATCGACTGGACAACACATAATGATAACTCCTGAACAGTGCCAGGACCTTAGGATTCAGTGTTTTGATTAGCCTTCTCCCAAAGTATGCTATTATTTTCCATTATGTCCATTATTTTAGTGTTAGTTTTTAACTTTCAAGTTGAGAATATTATTGTTTAATATAGCATTCATTTATATTTCTGTTTTTCTCAATTTATTTGCTCAAAATTTCTATTTGCATCTTAGATCTCCTTCTGAGATCATTCTCTTTGTTCTTGAATTACAGTTTTTTGTTTTGTTTTTTTTTGCTTGTTTGATATTGCTGTGTTGTTATGTGCTTTTGAGTTGGACCTGACTCGTAGTGAACCCTTCTTGGGTTTCCAAGGTGGTGTCTCTTTGGAAGTAGATTGTCCAATCTTCCTTCTCAGCAGTGGCTGGTGGGTTTGAACTGCCAGCCTTCTGGTTAGCAGTCAAGTGCCTTAGGCACTACACTACCAGACCTCCCTTGATTGATATTACTCTGTGAACTTCCTGAGAAGACTGAGTTGATAAGTTCTTTCAGAAACTGTTTGCCTCTGATCCACTAGTCACCTTGGGTCATTCTAATCCAAGGATTGGTACAGGTTATTTTCTCAGCTTGGCATTTCTCAAGCCCCACAAGTAATATACATTGTTGTTGTTGTTGTTGTTAAGTGCCGTCGAGCCGTTTCCGACTCATAGCGACCCCATGCACAGCGAACAAAACACTGCCCGATCCCGCGCCAGCCCCACAATCCCTGCTATACTTGAGCCCATCATCGCAGCCACCGTATCAATCCATCTCCTTGAAGGCCTCCCCCTCTTTCGTCGACCCTCCACCCTACCAAGCATAACATCCTTCTCCAGGGAATGGTCCCTTCTGACAACATGACCAAAATAGGTGAGACGAAGTCTGGCCATTCTTGCTTCCAAGGAGCATTCTGGCTGCACTTCCTCCAGGACAGATCTGTTAGTTCTTTTAAGAGTCCACAGTACCTTCAGCATTCTTTGCCAGCACCACAACTCAAAAGCATCAACTCTTCTTCGGTCTTCCTTATTCATTGTCCAGCTCTCACATGCATACCAGGCGATTGGAAATATCATGGCTTGTGTCAGGCGCACCTTAGTCCTCAAGGAGATATCCTTGCTTCTCAGCACTTGAAACAGTTCCTTTGCAGTTGACTTTCCCAATGCTACACGTCGTCTAATGTCCTGACTGCTGCTTCCGTTGGCATCGATTGTAGAACCAAGCAACGTGAATTCTTTGACAACCTCAATCTTCTCTCCATTTATTGTGATGCTGCTCATTGAACCCCAAATCTCAGTAAGGACAAGTCCTTGAGAATACATTTCCTGAGGAGATTTTTCTTGTTAAGTTATTGGTCAGTTAGACATTTTACACTCCATCAATAAATAAATTTGCCATAGCCTTTCACTGAGAATATAGTTATCATCAAGCATCTAAGCTTTACAAACATTTTC
Organism: Orycteropus afer afer; assembly: GCF_000298275.1. Lineage (NCBI taxonomy): Eukaryota > Metazoa > Chordata > Mammalia > Tubulidentata > Orycteropodidae > Orycteropus > Orycteropus afer. The sequence goes on along the minus strand of NW_006922150.1, from coordinate 190,089 downwards.
TGATCCAAACACTCATCTTTATAGTTTCATGGTTTTAATTCCCTGTGTTACTGTAAAATCATGGCTATAGTCCCTGAACTTTGATGCTCACTTACCACCATAATTTGAGGCTATCTGTTAGTTTTTGAAAAAGAGAAAACATATTTATAATTATATTTTTATGGTTATTCACCACTTCTAAGAGTTTGATACTAGGGAAGTCTTTCAAATATTTAGTTCACCACATAGCCCACTTCGAATTTGTATTGCACTAATGTAAACTATCCTCAATATCCCTCCTCTACAAGCAAATTAATAAAAACTGCCTATATTCACACAAGGACCAAGCAGTATTTTTTTCTGTTATACGTAAGGTCACTATGATAGAAATTGACTCAACAGCATCTAACAATAACAACAACATATTCACACAGAGTCCCTGAATGGTATAAGTGGTTAATGAATTTGGCTGCTAACCAAATATTATTTGTTCTAGTCTTCCCAGAGGTGCCTGGGAAGAAAGAACTGGTGCTCTACTTCTGAAAAATCAACCACTGAAAACTCTATGGAATACAGGTCTTCTGTGACACCCATGCGGTCAGCTGAGCCAGAACTCACTAGATAGAAACTGGAATTGGAATGTCAAACACAAATTCCTTGTGCAAGGTTTCTTCTAAAAAATTTTTTCAACAAAATCAGTAAATGCTGACTATAGTCACAGAAATTCTTGTACTAGTTTTTAAAATATATTTATGAAAAAAGCATTGCTTTTCATAATCACTATAGATGTCATGTGAATTAAAGCAGGGCACAGAGATTGGTCTAGTTTTCAAGAGAGTGAGAATGACTCAAATCGGTTGAGGTTGCTTTCATGTTGGTTTACTATTGATGCAGTAAATAAGTAATACAAAGGGTGGAAAGAGGAGTTCTAGTACAACCATTTAAGTCACATCGTTTGATTATATACAGAATTCTGCCATATATTAGTTGTGTGACCTTGGGGAAGTTACTTAACATCTCTGTGGCTCAGTGTCCTCATTTCTAATATGGGAAGAATCACAGAGGAAATTTTGTAGATTAAGTAATTTAATACATATAACATAGTGCCTGACACAAAGTGAGCACTCAATAAATGTTGGCTATGTCTATTTCTAAATTTACAAGGAAATGTACAAAGCTATGTTCCTCAGAAATGAAGAACAAATTTCAGTTATCTCTACAAGCAGCAAGAAGTGAAGAAGTTGCCAGGTCAGTGTTCTGAAGAGCCAAAGTTTTCCTTCTGTAATGTTTTAAACTGACTATAGGAGGAGCTCTGGTAGTGTAGTGCCTGAGGCACTTGACTGCTAACCAGAAAGCTGGTGGTTCAAACCCACCAGCCACTGCTTAGAAGGAAGATTGGGCAATCTACTTCTGTAGAGATACCACCTCAGAAACCCAAGGAGGGGTCGCTATGAGTTGAATAAACTTGATGGCAGTGACCTTGTTTTTTTTTTTTTTTTTTCTTTTTTTTTTTTTTTTTTTTTAATAAGAAAAGAGGTGTGCCATACCATTAATGTATGCAGAAATTTCTACTTCATTAGTTACTTTCTTGCTCTATTTCTTTCTGCAACATTAAGGCCTACTTGAAGTTTCAGTGCAGAAGGACTGCACATAACCTACTTTATTATTGCCTGATATTACATTAATGAGGTTTTTTTTTTTAACCAACAGATTATAAAATTATAATTTCTGTTTTATCACTCACATTTCCTTCTGAAAGTAACATCCTAGTTTGATGTATAATTACTAGGCAGTATATTCTCTTTTTCTCTCCAAAATTGTTTTAAATGCATGTTATTGAATAATAATTTATATACAGTGAAATACACAAAACTAAAGTGACATGGGTCAATGCTTTTTTTTTTTGCAGTGTTCCCTTCCCTTCCCTCCCACCTCTGGCAACTGACAAAGAAACTTTGCTTCCATATATAAACCTTTCCTTTACCCTCAACAACAAACTAATACTATATTTGTCCTTCTGTGATTGACTTATTTCACTCAGCATAATGTCCTCCAACCTCATCCATATTATGCGGTGTTTTGCAGACTCTACATTATTCTTTAGTGCTACATAGCATTTCATTGTGTTCCTTAGCCTCATTGTGTACCATGCTTTGGTCATCCACTCTTCCATGGATGGACATGTAGGTTGTTTCTATCTTTTTGCTCTTTTAAATAGTACTGCAATGAACATGGCTGTGTATATATCTGTTCCTGTCCTGGCTCTCACCTCTCTAGGATATATACTTAGTAATGGGATTGCTGGGTCAAATGATATCTCCAATTCCAGCTTTCTAAGGAATCGCCATACTGCTTTCCACAGTGGTTGTATCACTTCACAGTCCCACCAGCAGAGTATGAGAGTCCCAACCTCTCCACATCCCCACCAGCATTTGTTATTTTCTGTCTCATTGAGCCTTGCCATCAATGCTGGGGTGAGATGATATCTCATTGTTGTTTTGATTTGCATCGCTCTGATGGCCAATGATCATGAGCATCTCTTCATGTATTAGTTGGCCCCTGAATGTGTTCCTTGGTAAAGTGCCTATTCATGTCTTCTGCCCATTTTTCAATTGGATTTTTAATTCCTTTGGTGTTGAGGCATTGGAGTTTTCTATAAATCTTAGAAATAAGTCCTTTGCCAGATATGCAATTATTGACAAGTATGAATGTGTTGCTGTCATTTTTCTTATGTGTTTTTTCATGGTGTCAATTTCTTTGTTCCATACAATTTTCTGTGCTGAGTTCATTTTGTTTATTAATTGTGTTATCACTTCGTTCATTATGACTGTTTTAGTATTTGCTAAATATTTGTGCTGATCCTCTTTTTTAATATGTTTTTCTCTCCAATTTTTTTAAGATTTCAAATTATTCTGCAACCAAAAACAACTTTTGGCTCTTCTATATTTCCTATCACTGCCATGCTTACTAGGGGTAAGATTTACTTCCCAGGGATTCAGATTCTGTTTCAATAAGACTTCATTCAATTTTCCCAAGTTCTTTCTTGAAATTGGTGTTCATCACCTTTCATTTAGCCATCACTTTAGCTACCATAATATTTTAATCCCTTCTGTTATATTATGCCAATCAATTAATTATTTTTCTACAATTCCATTTCTTTTTCAGGTTTGCAATAGTTCTTTGGTGTTGTTGTTTTAATGAGTTGCCTTTGAACTGATTCCAACTCATGGTGACCTTATTATGCATGCAGAGTAGAACTGCTCCATAGTGTCTTCAAGTCTGTGAACATTTGGAAGCAAATCTCTAGGCTTTATTTACTACAGAGGTGTTTCTGGGTGGGTTTGAACCACCATGTTCTGATTAGAAGTCTAGTGCTTAGCTGTTTCCACCACCTAAGAAATTGTATTCCTTGGTAAAAAAGTAAAAACATTTCTCTCTGAAATCAAAACCGTTTATTATTCTATTCAATTTTTGTTGTTGTACAGGTATTTATTGCATATCTTCTATATATCTGACAGTGTGCTATGGGGGTTACAGCAGTCAACAAGATGGACAGGAGTACCACTTTCACAGATCTTTCAGTTGAGTACAGTGCACCATTACTCTGTAATGTGACAGCGACTATCATGAGAAAGGGCAGATTAGAATGTGGAATAACATTGATACCACAAGGAGTATGAAAATGTGACACAATCATATGAATTTTTCAAACACTCAAGAGAATTTCTTTTTTTTCTTTTTTTTTTTAATTCAAGTATATTTAGTACATAAAGAAAAAAAATGTTGGGCAGACACCCCAATTTTCAACTATTCTTGAAGACTCAGAAATAGCCCAAATAGCATGATCTGTTTGGCTGCAATAGGTTTCCTTTGAGAGAAGTTCAGTTTATGTAGACGTACTCAAAGGTTTATTATCAAACCTGGCATTGTCTGTGCTCCTGTTTTCCCTTCAGCTGCTCCTCCATGCCTAGAAGATGGTGTAGAGAATGATAGGCTGGACCAACCATCACGATGAGCAGTGTCTGCTTTGCCACAACAATACTGACCGTCAAGACATCAGCTTTTTTGATTAAGCTAGTTACCTCTTGCTCACAGTAGGGCTGGCCTGGAGGAGGCTGAATTAATCATTTAATGAGGCTAAGGTTTATAAATCTCAATGAGGCAACTCTACCGCTTGTCTGAAGTGGGGTTCTAATTAACCCTAATCAAACCATAGAATTTTAATATTTCATTTGGTTTCAATCCCAACCACTTTTAACTTGACAAGCAGAAACCTTGCCTTGTCTTCCTAATCTTTATGCTTAATCTAAAGCTGACTCAGCATCCTAATTTTAAGGCCTCAACAAAATTTGCAGACCATTATCAATCAGTCCAATTTCTTAAATATTTCTCTGAAGCTAATTTTCGCTCTTCCCATCTTTTTCTCTGCCTACACCTTCCCCCATCTCATCTCTTCCAATCTTTCTTCTTTTCATTGTCTGCACTCTTTTCTGTGCTGGTTTCCAATTCCAGTTCACACCAGTTTTATACTAACTGTCAATATTTTAAAATGCATTTATCTTTGTCCCTGGAATTCCACTTATAAAATTATCCTAAAGCTGTGTCTATGATAAATACAGTATAGCAAAAAATGTACATGGAAGATTTACAATATTGTGAAAAAGAAAGTAAACTGACAGTGATGTAAATATACAACAATAGAGGATTGGTTAAAATAATATTCATGAAGCCATTTTTCAAGTGAAGCAGATTTTTACACACTGATGAGAAAAAATGTATGAGTTACACTGAAAATGGAAAAATAAAAATATAAAATAGTGTGTAAAGTATGCTCTCACTTGCATTTTTTTAAAACATAACATACATGTTTGGATAAGCATCAAACATCTATGAATAGATCCTCAATAACATATTGATGGAAATTACTTCTAGGAAACAGGACTGAAGGTGCTGGGATTGAAGAAAATTAAAATAATTATGATAGCTAACATTTATTGAGCAATATTATATGCAAGGTGTCCTGCAGGCACAGTGATTAAGCACTCATTTGCTAACGTAAACATCTACAGTTCGAACCCACCAGGCACTCTGTGGGAGAAAGATGTGGTAGTCTGCATCTGTAAAGATTTATAGCCTTGGCAACACTATGGAGCTGTTCTGCTCTGTCCTATACGGTTGCTATGAGTTGGAATCTACTCAATGGCCGTTTCTTGGTTTTGCTATATATAGAAAATTGTCTAAATTATGTTACAATTATTATCTCAGTTAATCCTCACAATAATATAGCAATGTTAGTATGGTTATTGTTTATTGTTGTCAGTACTATTACTGTGAGAAAACTGAAGACTGGAGATGTTAAGTAACTTGCTTAAAATCTCACAGCTGATAAGTAGTGGTTGCAGTATATAATTCCAATCTTTCTGATTCTGGATACTGTGATTTAACCACTACATTTGACTGTCACTCAAGAGCTATAGATCATCACTGGTTAAATCACTGGTCATCTACTGGATGATTTCAATGATTATAAAAGGGAACTACTCCAAAATCACGAGTTTAAAATGATACAACTCATTATCCTGCTTAGTACAAATTACTAAAATATTTTGAGTGAAGCTAAAACAACAGCAGCAAAATGGAAAGAAGAAACAATGGAAGCATTTTCCCCAAAGTGACTCAATTAAAATGCACACATGCATTCATTTATTTATTCATTCATCATTCAGTATTATGAAGGAAGAGAACCAGTCTTTTTCCATGTTTACATTATGGAATGAGGAATCTAACTTTGCTTTTTGAAGTTTGACTTCTGTCAGTTCTTAAGCTTCATCCCTCCCCCTTTCCTTTGTGCCCATATCAGGTTAAGCTGATAGGAACACTCAGATATTACCTCCTTTGATTCTTAAGGGACTTCAAACCACACAAGGCCCTGCCCTGCTCACATTCAATAACTCTCACCTGGCCCCACTACCCACCCACAATAAAAACCCAAGCCAATCTCCTTTCCTTGCTCCTTTAAGACACTTTGGATCTAGTTTAGAGACTTACAATTCTTTCCTCAGAGACCTCAATTATGTAAATAATAAACCATTCCATACCCTTCTGGTGTGTGTAGTGTGATCAGTCTCATCATTGAACTAAATTTTGGATGGAGTTCTAACTGCTTCAGCAGGTGACTGTACATATTAATACATATTTGTTTTGTATTTTTAATGATTGGATCTAATATGTCATTTTAGATGGCAGAGAGATCCTAATTTTGAGGGATAAGGTACATAAAATAAACATTTCAGAGAAAGAATCATGATAGTGTGGGCTTGGCAAGGCCCTGAGTCAAAGAAAGTATCATGGTGATCAGCAGCAGAAATTATCAGGAGATAGTTCATTGTTTAAGTATCACCAAGATAGCAGGAGGGACACCTACTGTCATCTTGTTCATTGTTCAAGTATCTTTTTTATAAATCAACAAGATAGAAAAATGTTCTCTCTATTCAAGGCATTAAAATGATGACTTGTATTTTACTTGGGTCTTTATTTATTGCCCTATATCTTTTCAGGCTCTGATTTCTTTTATTTTTTTCTGTTATTCCTGTCATGAAGGTAGGTATAATAGATAGCAATTTTACAAGATCTTCAGTATAACAAGAAATTATTCAGATGAAAACCTGGAAAATAAAAGGAAGCTTCCTTTAAAACATGAAACACCCAATCTGTGGGGATTAGAAGCCAAACTATTGATCTAAACACTTGTAGGTTTTTGTAATGCTCTTTAAGTAACACATTGCTCCCTAGATCTAGGCATGGATTTACCAGGACCCAGTACACACACGTCCACAAACACAAGGGTAGCAACCATCCCAAAACACTTCCATGTGCATAGGTCAATTCTTTCTGTCTCTCAAGACCATTAAGGTGAACCCTGGTGGTACAATGCTTAAAGCATTCAGCTGCTAACCAAAAGATTGGAAATTCCTATCCACCAGCCATTCCATTAAAGATAGGCAAGGCAATCTGCTTTTATACATATTTACAGGCTTGTAAACTCCAGGAGCAGTTCTGCTCTGCCTTTTAAGGTCACCATAAATTAGAATGGCAATAGCAATGGAATGGCAATAGGTTAACACTTAAAACTCACTCCAAATAACAAAACCCACCCACTGTGAGAACAGACAGGTGCCAAGATTCCAAATAAGTGTAAATTCCTCAATTTCACCTACAGAAATTTCTAAACAGTTTCTATTTTCACCAAAAAAGCTGTCATATATCACTGCTACCATTGGATAGGACAATTAAGAATTTGCTAAACGTGGAAAAAAACTAAACAACAACAAAAATACCTTTCCAGAGTATGATTTAAAGAACAAGAGCATCATTATCCAATTATTTAGACAGAAGGATTACTCAAGCTGAAGGATAGCACTCACCAAGATAGCAGGAGGAACACTTACTGTCTTCTTCTAAAGCATGGATTGCTTCTTGGCTAATAGTATTATATTACTTAGATCATTTACTTTGTATATATAACATGAATTGTTTTCTGTACCACAATTCAGTTGCTGTAAATTAAAACACTTGTATATTGGATTTGAACTTATGACATGAAACCCAGTGTGTGTTTCTTTACCTATCACTCAAATTTATAAGCATGTACCTTCCTATGAGTGAAGCAAGTTGTGGAAACTGGTTGTCTTTTAAAGACATTTTGAATAAATTACTTACAGGGTTGTGGTTGGGGAAAAGGTATGTTGTATTTGTTGTTGTTGTTAGGTGGCATCAAGTCAGCTCTGACTCATAGCAACCCTAAGGAAAACAGAACGAAACACTGCCTGGGTGTGCACCATCCTCCCAATCCTTGTTATACATGGGCCCATTGTTGCAGTCACTATTTCAATGCATCTTGTTGAGGGTCATTCTCCTTTTTGCTGACTCTCTAGTTCACCAAGCATGATATTCTTCTCCAGGGAATAATCTCTTCTGACAACATGACCAAAATAAGTGAGACGAAGTCTGGACATTCTCGGTGCCAAGGACCATTCCGGCTGCACTACATCCGGGAAGATTTGTTCATTCTTCTGGCAGCCCGTGATAGTATCAGCATTCTTTGCCAACACCACAACTCAAAAGCATCAACTCTTTTTTTGATCTTCCTTATTTATTGTCCAGCTTTTACATGCATATGAGGCTATTGAAAATACCATGGCTTGGGTTAGGCACATCTTAGTCTTCAAAGAGACATCTCTGCTCTTCAGGCCATTTGTAGCAGATTTTTCCAGTGCAAAATGACATCTGAGTTTTTGACTGCCACTTCCGTTCGTGTTGATTTTAGATCCAAGTAATATGAAATCTTTGATAACTTTAATTTTTTCTCCATTAATCATCATGCTGTTTATTGGACCAGCTATGAGCTTTATATTGAGGTGCAATCCATATTGTAGACTGTAATCTTTAATCTTCATCAGGAAGTGCTTCAAGTCATTCACACTTTCAGCAAGCAAGGTTATGTCATCCACACGTATCAGATTGTTACTGAATCTTTCTCCAACCCTGATGCCATGTTCTTCTTCATATGCTCCAGCTTCTCAGATTATTTGCTCAGCATATAGATTGAATAAGTATGGTGAAAGGATACAACCCTTATGCACACCCTGATTTGAAACCATGCAGTATCCCCTTGTTCTGTTCAAATGACAGGCTCCTTTGGACAGGTTCCTCATGAGCACAATTAAGTGTTCTGGAATTCCCATTTTTCTCAATGGTATCCATAATTTGTTATGATTCACACCACAAAATGCTTTTGCATATTCAATAAAAAACAAGTAAATTTCTTTCCGGTATTCTTTGCTTTTAGCCAATGATCAATCTGACATAAGCAATATTATCCCAAATTCCATGTCCTCTTCTTAATCCAGCTTACATTTCTGGAAGTTCCCTATCAATATACAGCTGCAATCATTTTTGAATTATCTTAAGCAAAATTTTACTTGTGTGAGACATTATGATACTGTTTGATAATTTCCATATTTTGTTGGATCATCTTTCTTTGGAATGGGTACAAATATGGATCTCTTCCAGTTTGTTGGCCAGGTAGCTGTCTCCCAAATATCGTGGCATAGACGAGTAAAGGCCTCCAATATGGCATCAATTTGTTGAAACATCTCAATGGGTATTTCATCAATTCCTGGACCCTTGCTTTTTACGAATTCCTTCAGTGCAGCTTCAACTTCTTCCTTCAGTACTTTTGGTTCTTGATCATATGCCATCTCTTGAACTCGATGAATATTGATTAATTTTTTTTTGTACAATGATTCTGTGTATTCTTTCCATCTTCTTTTCATGCTTCCTGCATTACTCAATATTTTACCCATAGAATCTTTCAGTATTGTAACTCGAAGTTTGAAGTTTTCTTCAATTCTTTCAATTTGAAAAATGCTGAGCTTGTTCTTTGTTTTTCTAACTCTAGGTCTTTTCTAACTCCAAGTTTTTGTACATTTCATCATAATATTTGACTTTGTCTTCTCAAGTTGCTCTTTGAAATCCTCTGTTCAGCTCTTTTTTCTTGTCATGTCTTCCATTTGCTTCAGCTACTCTCTGATCAAGAGCAAGTTTAGAATCTCTTCTGACATCTATTTTGGTCTTTTCTTCCTTTCATGTCTTTTTCATGACCTTTTGCTTTCTTCATATATGGTGTTCATATATATATGTATATATATATATAGAGAGAGAGAGAGAGAGAGAGAGAGAGAGAGAGAGATTTGGGTGAAAGTTTACAGAGCAAATTAATTTTCCATACAGCAGTTCATACACATTTTGTCTCTTTTGTCTCTTGACATTGACTGCAATTCCCCACAATGTAACAGCTCTCTTCTCACTTCCTCACCATAGTTACTTCTTCCCTATTTCCTTCCCACTCATGCAGTCCCACTGCTTAAGCAGTCTCACTGTGCAAACACTGCCCTTCTATTCTCCCATGAATGATCACTTCTAGTAGTGTATCTATCAGATGTAGATGCTCACCCCATATGCATGTCTATTATTTGGTTGGGAGCCACAGGAATGTCATGTATAACGTTCTTGATGTCATCCCACAATGTGTCTAGTTTTTAGTGATTGATGTTCAATGTATCAAATCTGTTCTTAGTATGGTCTCTAAATTCAGGTAGCATATAATCAATGTCATATTTTGGCTGTCATTGACTTGTTTTTAATGTCTTCAGCTTCAATTTGAACTTGCATATGAGCAGTTGATGGTCTGTTCCACAGTCAGCTCCTAGACTAGTTCTGTCTGATGACATGGAGTTTCCCTGTTGCCTCTTTCCACAGATGTAGTTGATCTGATACCTGTGTATTACATCTGGTGAGATCCACGTGTATATCTGCCATTTATGTTGTTGAAAAAATGTATTAGTAATGAATAAGTCCTTGGTCCTACAAAATTCTAGCATGTTATCTTTGGTATCATTTCTATCACCAAGGCCATATCTTCCAAATACTGGTTATTCTTGTTTCCAATTTTTTCATTCCAATCAACACTAATAATCAGTACATCTTGACTGCATTTCTGGTCAATTTCAGACTATAAAAGTTGGCAAAAACCCATTAATTTCCTTGTTTTTGGCTTTAGTGGTTGGTGTGTAAATCTGAAGAACAGTAGTATTAATTGGTCTCACCTATGGATATTATCCTATCATTGACAACATTGTACTTCAGGATGATCTTGAAACATTCATTTTGACGATGAATGTTATTCCTCTTCAATTTGTCTTTCCCAGCATAGGAGATCATATGATTGTCTGATTCCAAATGGACAAAACCAGTCCATTGTATCTCACTATTGCCTAGGATATTGATCTTTAAGCATTCCATTTCATGTTTGACAACTTCCAATTTTCTTAGATTCATACATCGTACATTCCATGTTCTAATTATTAATGGATATTTGCAGCTATTTCTTCCTATTTTGAGTCATGTTCCATCAGCAAATGAAGGTTCTGAAAGCTTTACTCCATCTACACAATTAAGAGGGCCAATTCTTTGAGAAGTGGATGGCCCCTTCCTTCTTTTGAGTCTGTCAGTATGGAAGTTCCACTGAAACCTGTCCACCATGGATGACCCTGCTGGTATTTGAAATACCTGTGCCATAGCCTCCAGTCTTACAGCATCATGCAAGCCACCACAGTACAACAAACTGACAGATGAGTGGTGGAAAGGTATGTAATAGATTTTTTTTTTCCCCTTAGCTTATGAGAAGTGAAAATTATGGAAAGTTCCAGACATTTTCATAATCATAGTTTCAACCTATAATGCTATTATTTTTGTAGCTGAAAGGCTTATAAGTCAGAGGGTTGTGGCAAGATCAAAAGGTCACCTCCTAAAAGTCACTACTTGCTTTACTATGTTAGTAGCACCCCAATGTGGTTCAGCCATCTGGTGCTTGTGTGCTCCACTAGCCCCACTAAATGGATCCACTTAGTCCCTCTTCAAAAACAGTTACAATGCCATTCTCTTTGCTGTAATTAGTTTATAAGTACACAAGGAATACAATTTAGCCATGAGGAAGTAGGTGAAGTCAATTGAGGGGTTCTGAGAAATTTTATTTGTTAATAAATAGGGACCATTTGACTCAGATCTTTCTCATAATGACCTCTCCTTGGGTTTCCAAGGCAGTATCACTACAGAAATAAATTGCCCAACCCTCCAACTGAGGAGTGGCTGGTGGATTTGAACCTCCAGCCTTCTGGTTAGCAGTCAAATGCCTTAGGGACTACACCACCAGAGTTCCCATTAAAAAGGGACCAGTGAAAAAGATAGCCTCTCTTCCAGCCATTTCACATTGTGCAAGAATGAAAGCATTGAAAATGCACGTGCATTTTATGACCAGGAGGAGATAATCTGAAGATAAAAACAACTCTAGAGGAATGGCAAAATATAAAGGTAAGAATAACCTGAATCCTTAAATGCACAGTAGGATTCACTTTTCATCCTTTCTTTGAACACATTATATTGATAAATAAATTTCTTTTTAGTTAAATACCATTGCAATTACATCTTCTGATAATTTTAGGATAGACCATACAAAATAATAAGTAGATTAAGTTATCTACCATATTACATGTAATTTGATAAACTCAAGATTCAAAACCAGATTTGTCTGTATATTATCTGCCAAGAACTATGGTTTTAAAAGATTTTTAAAAGACTGTATTAATAATTAATACTCACAACAAACTATATATGACAGATACTTTTACTATTCCTATTTTTATAGAGAAAGACACAGAAGATAAGTACCTTACTCACAATCACACAACTAAGAATTGGTGCAATTGAAATTAGAAAGCAGGCAATCTGGCCAAGTCCATTCAACCTACTCTTATGCTGTCTTCAAGTAAACATTAATCAACTACTCATATGACAAACTGCACCCAGTTTGAATGGTTAGTCCCATGCTCTCTTTCACCTTTCAACAGTTAGAGGCTGAAGACTATAAGGCCCTGGCAGATGATAAGCCTACATGATCAAAGAGGCACAGATCATTCAATTACTGCTTGGAGAGAAGTCATTACCCTACTGGGGATATCTACTTCTGACTTTCAAATGAGCATCAAATAAATGTCTACTGTAATGAAATTTTATTAAATTTTGAAGTCAATGACAGCAGCTAGGCTTTTAGTAACTAATGTAAACATGTAATGGATGAGAAGAATTAAACTTGTGCTTTCACATGTATTCACTCACTTGATTCATTTTATATTCTGTGAGGAAAGTGCTTTTCTTCCAGGAAAAACTATGGTCAGAGAGATTGATTAGTTTGTCCAAGGTTATATAACTCAAGTGTGTCTAACTCCAACAGCTTTGCAATTTTGCTACAATATAGTGTCTATTGCATGCATTATACTTTTGACCTTAAACATCAGAAATCACAATACTTCTTTGCTGGCACATAGCTGTAGCATTCTGAAAAGAGAGCTGCCTAATGGGCATCCACCCCCTCACGTCTTCCTAGATAACAGATCTTGATGAATTTGTGTGCAGAAATGGGGGGCCAGAACTGGTAGAGAAGAATGGGAAGCAGCATTGGAGCATTTTGGAACAGCTAGGGGAGATGAACTTGTCTGTCAGTTTGTCATCCTGTTGTGGCTTGTGTGTTGCTGTGAGGCTGGAGGCTATGCCATCAGTTTTTCAAGTGCCAACAGGGTTAGCCATGGTGTACAGGTTTCAGCAAAGTTTCCAGCCTAAGACAGATGTGGAAGAAGGAAGAGGTCATCCACTCCTCAAACAATTCTCCAGTGAAAACTTTATGAATAGTGGTGAAACACAGTCTGATATGTTACTGAAGAATACCCCTGAAATATTGTCTGATATAGTGCCAGGGGATGAGCCCCTCAGGTTGGAAGGCACTCAAAATGTGATTAGGAAAGAACTGCCTCCTCAGAATAGAGCTGACCTTAATGATGTGAATGGAGCAAAGCTTTCAGGACCTCCTTTTGCTGATGTGGCATAACTCAAGAAGAAACAGTTGCAAATATTCATTAATAATCAGAACATGGAATGTATGAAGTATGAATCTAGGAAAATTGGAAGCGTTCAAAAATGAAAGGGAACACATAAAGATTGATATCCTAGGCATTAGTGAGCTGAAATGAACTAATTTTGACTATTTTGAATAAGACAACTGTATGATCTACTATGCCAGGAATGACAAATTGTAGAGGAATGGTGCAGCATTTATCATCGCAAAGAATGTTTCAAGATCTATTCTGAAGCACAATACTATCAGTAACATGATAATATCCATATGCTTATGAAGAAGACCACTTAATATTACTATTACTCAAATTTATGCACCAATCACCAAAGTCAAAGATGTGGAAACTGAACATTATTACCAACTTCTGAAGTCTGAAATTGACCAAAAATGCAATCAAAATGTATTAATTATCATTGGTGATTGGAATGAAAAAGTTGGAAAAAAAAGAAGGATCAGTGGTACTTGGAAAATATGGTCTTGGTGATAGAAATGATGCTGGATATCGCATGATAGAATTTTGCAAGACCAATGATTTATTCATTGCAAATAACTTTTTTCAACAATACAAATGGCAGCTATACATGTCAACTTCTCCAGACAGAGTACATAGGAAAAAGATTGACTACATCTGTGGCAAGAGGCGATGGAGAAGCTCAATATCTTCAGCCAAAACAAGGCCAGGAGCTGACTGTGGAACAGACCATCAACTGCTCATGTGCAAGTTCAAGTTGAAATGGAAGACAAGCAAAGCAACTTCACAATAGCCAAGAAATGACCTTGACTTTATCCATCCTGAATTTAGAGACCATCTAAAGAATAAATTTGATGCATTGAACACAAATGACCAAAAATCAGAAGAATTGTAGGATGACATCAAGGACATCATCCAGGAAGAAAGCAAAAGGTTATTAAAAAAAACAGGAAAGGAAGAAAAGACCAAAGCGGATGTCAGAGGGAACTCTGAAACTTGCAACAAAACAGACTAACTAAAGCAAATGGGAAAATTGACAGGATAAAAGAGCTGAACAGAAGATTTCAAAAAGCAGCCTGAGAAGGCAAAGTCAATTACTATAATGAAATGTGCCAAGAGTTGGAGTTAGAAAACCTAAAGGGAAGAACATGCCCAGCATTTCTCAAGTTGAAAAACTGAGGAAAAATATTAATCCCCGAATAGCAATATTGAAAGATTCCATGGCCAACATATTGAATGATGCAAGAAACATCAAAAGAAGATGGATGGAATACACATAGGCACTATACTAAAAAGAATTGGTAGATGTTCATCCATTTCAGGAGGTGGCATATGGTAAAGAACCAATGATATTGAAGGAAGAAGGTCAAGCTGACTGAAGGAATTGGTGAAAAACTGGACTCAGGGAGTTGACGGAATACCCAATGAGATGTTTCAACAAATGGATGCCCTGCTGGAGGCACTCACTTGGCTATGCCAAGAGGTTTGGAAGACAGTTACCTGGCCAACTAACTGGAAGAGATCCATATTTGTACCCATTCCAAAGAAAGGTGATCCCACACGATGTGAAAATTATCAAACAATATCATTGATATCACATGCAAGTAAAATCTTACTGAAGATAATTCAAAAACAGTTGCAGCAGACCAGAGAACTTCCAGAATTGCAAGCTGGATTCTGAAGGCTATGTGGAGTGAGGGATATCATAGGTGATGTCAGATGGACCTTGTCTGAAAACAAAGAATCCCAGAAAGGTGTTTACTTCTGTTTTATTGACTTTGCAAAGACATTCGAGTGTGTGGATCATAACAAAATATGGAGAGCTTTGAGAAGAATGGGAATTCCAGACACTTAATTGTACAAATGAGGAACCTGTACATAGACTAGGAGGCTATCATTCAAACACAACAAGGGGATACTGTGTGGTTTCAAATCAGGAAGGGAGTGCATCAGGGTTTTATCCTTTCACCATACTTACTCAACTTGTATGCTGAGCAAATGATCTGAGAACCTGGATTATATAAGGAAGAATGTGGCATCAGGATTGGAGGAAGATTTATTAACAACCTGCAATACCCAGATGACACTACTTTGCCTGCTGAAAGTGAGGATGACTTAGAGCACTTACTGATGAAAATTAAAGACTACAGTCTACAGTATGGATTACACTTCAACATAAAGAAAGCAAAAATCCTCACAACTGGACCTATAAACAGCATCACGATAGATGGAGAAAAGATTGAATTTGTCAAAGACTTTATATTACTTGGTTCTATAATCAACACCCATGGAAGCAGCAGTCAAGACATCAAAAGATGTATAGCATTAGGTAAATCTGCTACAACAGACCTCTTTCAAGCACTGAAGAGCAAAGATATATCCTTGACTAGGATGCACCTAACCCAAGTCATGGTATTTTCAATTGCCTCATATGCATCTGAGAGGTGGAAAAATTATATGAGGAAGATAAAAGAACAGTCAATGCTTTTGAGTTGTGGTGTTGGTGAAGAATGCTGAAAGAACCAAGGACTGCTAAAAGAACTAACAGATCTGTCCTGAAGGAAGTGCAGCCAGAATACTCCTTGGAAGCAAGAATGGCCAGAGTTCATCTCATCTACTTTGGTCATGCTATCAGAAGGGACCATTCCCTGAAGAAGGATGTCATGCTTGGTAAAGTGGAGGATCAATGAAGAAAGGGAAGACCCTCAAGGAGATGGATAGACATAGTGGCTGCAGCCATGGGCTCAGGTATAATAGGTGACAGTGAGGCTTGCACAGGACTGGGTAGTGTTTCATTCTGTTGTACATAAGGTTGTTATGAGTCAGAGATGACTCAACAGCACGTAACAACATCAACAATGTGCCAGTGATGGATCACATTTGGTCTGAGCCAGTTAATCTAATGAGGTCCTCAATTCACAGACTCTCCTGTTGTTAGGTAACAGAGCTCATCTGGTGGTTTTGAGAAAATATTTCTTCCCTTGTAACAGGAAACAGAAACAATTGAGTATCCCTTTTATGCTTAAATATGAATAAGATAATGGAAGGTGTTTCACTAACTTTATAACTGTGAGAGAAAGGCCGAGACCACTGTAGAGATCTATGAATCAATGTCAATAATCACGTGTATCTCAATTTTTTTTCATATGAGCAAAAAAAAAATCCCTACAGGAATTAGCCTCAGTGTGCTACTCGCTCATTGCTGTCGAGTCAGTTCCGACACATAGTGACCCCTCTTTCTGTTTCTGAGGCGGTATCTCTGCAGAAGTAGATTGTCCACTCTTTCCTCCACGGAGTGGCTGGGGGGTTTGAACCACTAGGCTTCTGGTTAGCAACCAAGCTGACAACTTTAACTAAGGAAACTATTCATGCAGTAATAGCTTTTTTGTTTTTTAGTTGATCTTTACCAATTTATTCCAACATCTCATCAGTACTCTCATCTTATATAGTAAATTTTTAGACTATAGTCTTTCTACCCTCTAAATGACTCCCCAAAGTTGCTGGGTGGTCTAATGGTTTACTCTGACTTATGGGATTATATGGTTGGTGGCTCAAATCCATCCAGCAGTACCTCAGAAGAAAGGCCTGGCCAAATACTTTTGTAAGACTACAACCATTGAAAACCCTGTGGAGCAATTATACCCTAAAATATATGGGTTTCCGTCAGTCAGAACTGACTCAGTAGCAAAGAGTTTGGAGTTTTTTTCATTTTTGTTTTGTTTTTTAAAGAATTTCTATTAATAATGAAAATTTTTTATATGCACCATAAAGTCAGGACTTTATTTTCTGCAGCATATAATCTTTGGAAAAGTTTATCTTATTAGTAAAAATAATTTAGTTTTGAAAATATGACTTCATCTTTTTTGTGTTGTTTTGTGTATGCGTGTCTGTGTCTGTGTCTGTGTAGTAGGGAGACTAAGGAAAAACAAAGGAGTGGGACAAGCTGAGAGACAGGAAATACGATTACTTTAGCATTTGATATTTTAAATATTGAGCCAGAAGAATTAAAAAATGCAAAATAAGTACTATTGAAAAATTTCCTTGTATTAACTATTTAGTCTGAGTTCTCTAGAAGACCAAAACAACTGCAGTGTATATGTAAGTATATAGAGAGATTTACCTCAAGGAAATGATTTGCACAATTGTGAAGAAATGGCTCCTACGATTATGGGGTTGGCTGAAGACCAGAGACTGACTTACATGGTTTCAGGAGCTGGTGAATCAAAAATCTGCTGGTCTGTCAGCAGGCTGAAGACTTCTGCAGGCTTACATCCCAGGAAATGGAGGTCACCATTGAGAAGAGTACAGGGTCAAGAGAGTGAACTTTAACACAACATCTATTTATTTACTGGAGGCTGTCTACATTCCCAAGGAAACTCCCTTTTCAACTGACTATAGTCAGTTGCACACAAAAATAAGCTGGCTCTTTTTACATCTTATATTTTGTAGCAAGTAATGGAATAAGGGAAGGGAGAAAAATAAGATATTTACCCTAAATACTCATATATAACAAAACAAGGAAGAAATGTTCATGACAGTTACAATCTTCATTTCTACAACTGGTCTCATGGTCATAGAACTCCATTTTTCCACTACCCACTCTGTATTCCTTTTCCCTCAGCAAGGACCACAGCTGGTCAAGGATTTTTGCCTGGAAGGTAACCAAAAATTTCATTCCTGAAGAGCCTGGGCCATTAGTAGCACTGTCTGAATTGGATTTACTTCAATTACACTGCTAACAGATGCTGTCAGGGATCTCCTGCTTTCCAGATATACTCTTACCTCCATTAGGTAATAACTGTTCAATTTTCCCTTGGTAATCAGGATCAATCACACCGGTCAATATGATAAGTCCCTTCTTTGTTGACTCAACTGCATGAGGAACCCAAAGTGACCAGGTGGCATTCTTAATTTTTCAGTTCAATAGAATCAGTGTTGTGTCTCCTGGTAGGAGTATTCCTTTCTCTGGAAATAAGACTTCTAGAGCAACAGATAATAAAGTCATGGAAGCAGGAAGCAAAAATTTTCCAGATCCTTCCTTTGTTTTAGTGGTAATAGTGAGTGGTGCCAATTCTGTTTGCACCCCTTGATTCCCAGGCTTGTGGATTCTGGCGATGGTATAAATAAATCACATATTGGACACTGATCTAAATCTTCTGCAATGTTTTGGAGAACATTGTCCAAGACTGACAAGGTATAGCCACTTAGTTGGCACTGTAATTCTGTCTTTAAAAGACCATTTCATCATTCTATGAAACCATCCACTTCAGGATGATGGGGGACATAATAAGACCAGTGAATCTCATGACTATAGGCCCATTGCTGCACATTTGCTGTGATGTGAGTTTCTTGACCTGACGTAACACTGTGTGGGATACTATGACAATGGAAAAGGCATTCTATTCTGTAAGTTCACAGATAGTATTTTTAGCAGAAGCATTACATGCAGAGAAGGCAAATCTGTACCTAGACTAAATGTCCATCCCAACAAGAACAAAATGCTACACTTTCCATGATGGAAGCCATTCAATGTAATCAACCTGGGAGTGACCAGGTTGTTGGCTGGTCACTTCTAGGAATGATGCCATATAGAAGACTAAGTGTTGGTCTCTAGTATTGGTAGATTAGACACTCAGCAGTGGCTGTAGCCAACTTGGCTTTTATGAGCAGAAATCTATGTTACTGAGGCCATGTATAGTATCCATCTCTGCCACCATGGCCACCTTGTTCATGAGCCCATTGAGCAATGATAGAAGTGGCTGGGGAAAGAGGTCACTTTTATCCACAGAACATATCATCCTATCCACTTGATTGTTAATATCTTAACTCTGCTGAGATCACCCTTTGGTGAATATTCACATGAGACACAAATATCTTCACTTCTTTTGCCCATTCAGAAAAGTCTAGCCACATACTTCTCTACCATCCCTCTTTGTCACTGATTTGCCAATTATTTTACTTCCAAGTCCCTGACCATCTAGCCAAACCATTGATCATAGTTCATAAATTGTACAATTGCACATTTGGCCATTTTTTCTTTCAAGCTAAAGGAATATTGAAAGGCACTGCTCAAAGTTCTGTCTACTAAGAGAAGTTTCCTTCACCACTGTCTTTCAGGGAACTCCCAGAAAGGGGCTGCAAGTCTGCCATTGTCCACTTTTGAGTGGTGTCTGCATATTCCACAGAAATGTATGTAAATAAGGTACAGGTTTTTTCTTCCTTAGTCAACTGATTGTAAGGAACTCCTCATGATGTCATAGGTGCAGACTGGGAGAGGGAAGGTAAGGTGACAGGAGTTGCAACCATGGACATTAGGATCACTTCCTCATGTAATCTACTTATGCTTTCAGGGCTTGCTCAGGCCCCGTCTTGTATATAACCTTACCTTTGATGATGGAGTGCAGCTGTTCATCTCCAACTTTATGTCTTTGTGAGTTAGACAAAACCCAGTACATGATGGGCATTTCAGGTCATGTGGTGATTTGGTGGCCCATGGTTAAGTGTTCAACCTCTATTAAGATACAGTAACAATCTAAAAGCTATTTCTTAAAAAGAGTATAGTTATCTGAAGAGAATGGCAGAGCTTTTCTCCAAAAGCTTAAGTGTCTGCACTGTGATTCACCAATAGAAACCTTCCAAAGACTGCAAACAGTATCTCTACCTGCCACTGATACTTTAAGCACCATTGAATCAGCTAGATCATTTGGCCCAAGGGGCAAAGTGGTTTGCATGGCAGCCCAGACCTGTTGCACAGCCTTCCTTTTTTTCTGAGCCCCACTTAAAACTACAAGTTTTACAAATCAGTTGGTAAATAGGTCAGAGTAGCACACCCAAATGAGGCATATAAGGCCTCCAAAATCCAGAGGCCTACCAGGCCTTGTGCCTTCTTTTTAATTGCGGAAGGAACCAGATGCAACAACTTACCCTTGTTCACCTTAGAAGGAATATCCTGACATGTTCCACACCTCTAGAAATTTTAGTGAGGTGAAAGGAAACTGAAATTTTGCTTCATTATTTTTCCATCATCTGTCATTCAAATTTATTACCTATAAGTTTAGAATTTTTGATACTTATTCATTACTAGGGCCAATCAACATGTTGCAATCAATGCAGTGGACCAATGTGAAGTCTTGTGAAAGGAAATAGATATCAAGTTCTCTGTGGATTAAATTATAACGTAATGCAAGAGAGTTGATATACCTCTGAAACAAAACAGGTGTATTGCTGGCTTTGCCAGCAGTGGGCAAACTGCTTCTGATGTTCCTTAGGAACAGGGATCAAGAAGAAGACATTGTTTAGATCAATAGTGCCATACAAGTTATATGGAGATGTATTAATTTGCTGAAACAATGAAGCCACTTCCAGAACAGTGGCTGCTATTGGAGTCCTCATCTGATTAAATTCATAATAATTCACTGTAATTCTCCAAGATATCTGATGAAGTTGTAGTGAAAGGTGTTTCCTATGGGCACTCCCTGTGTAAGTCTATGGGTCTCACATAATAAATCCACTCTAATGTTCCAATTTTCCTAAGTTTTAGATACCATCCTCTGAAGTACACCAAGGCAGCTCCAACATTCCAACTTCATTTAATGTAGATCAACTCTTAGTCTATGTTTCAGTCTAAATAAATAAATAAACTATTAGATCCTTCTCTAGCCTCTCAAGTTGAAACATTGAATGAAGAATCTCTGTCTAATGCACCCATATATGTAAACTCAGGCTGATCTAACTTTGCATTCTTTGTACCATTATCTCACATCCATAATAGTCATTCCCACACAAATTTCCCAGATTTATGTTTGCACATATTAGAAAAATTAATCTGTTTTTTGGAGTGTAGAATTTCTCTTCTTGGGTCACACTTTTTAACTCACCTTTTGGGAATCACTGGGATTTCAGTCTCGTTATACTTCCAGAGGAAAAAATGAGGTACATCCTGGATGTTTTGCAAGGCTTCTGATTCTGGTGATACCTCAGACATCAAAACAGGTAATTCCTGATGTGATGCCCCAGGTAAAGACTCCCCAGACAGAGCTGGGTTAATCTCCTCAGATGGAGGTAGAAAGGCTGGTTCTCCTATCAAGGGTGATTGAAGAGAATTTAGGGGCTCAGTGTTCCCAGATTCATCCATTTCTGCCCATATGTTCCTATCTGAATTTTCAAGATACCATGTCTTCCCAATCAATGCCCTCAGACACTTTTGGAGGTTGAGAATTCAATTGACATTATAATTTAGGCACAGTTAGGCTAAGTTTCTATGTTTGGTTTCCAGTAATGTCAGCTCTGTTACTACAAGAAATCAGACTTTCTTTCAGGGTAAAAATAGCAACTGTCAGATCCTTTATATGGTGATTGAGATAGGACTCTGAAGCTCTGAGTGCTTCTTTTTTTTTCTTTCCCCTTCTCTTTGCCTAGTGAAATTAGGATCAACCAGCCAAGTTATAATATTTGTTATTTTAACAAAAATGTTGACAGTTATCAAATACATGATCACCAAGACTCTTGTCATTCATAAATATTTGACTCAATGGTGGCAATATTTTGCATGACTCTATTGCCACATCACCCCATGGATTAACAGTACCCTCTTTACTATTAGAAATAGAGTTATTAGCACTTTTAAATCTAGCAAGAATTGAGAACTGATTGAAAAAAATTATACTGAAGATTTTGTTCACCTAGAACCACTCTCACTACCAGTGTTTGGGTTCTCTAGAGGAACAAAATCAGTGAAGCACAACTATAAATACATAGAGGGATATTTACTTCAAAAAATGATTCCTTCAATTGTGATAAAATGGCTTACACAATTGTGAAACTCTGGTGGCATAGTGCCTAAGACATTTGACTGCTAACCAGAAGGTTGGCGGTTCAAACTCACCAGCCACTCCTCAGAAGGAAGAATGGGCAATCAACTTCCATAGAGATACTGCCTCAGAAATCCAAGGAGGCATCACTATGAATTGGATCTGACTCAGTAGCAGTGAGTTTTTTTTTTTTTGAAAGCCTTAAATGTCTGTGTGAGGTAACAGGCTGAAGATGTTTGTTGGCTCAGATGGTTGTAGGGACTGATAAACCCAACATCTGCTGGTGAAGCAGGAGGCTGAAGGCTTCTACATCCTAGGAACTGAAGGTCAGGTGACGAGGAGAATCCAGATTTAAGAGAGAAAAGAGTGAAGGTTGTCTGAATATCAATTTACAGGGTGAAGATGAGTTACATCTCCAAGAAAACTCTTTCAACTGATTGGCTGCTCACGTAAGATCACAAATTGGAAGGAGATTACATAGTGTCTGCCATACCACTGAAAATCATATCCTAGCCAAGGTGATGCATAACATTAACCATCACATTAGCTTTATTAGATGTGACTTTGAAAATGTTGCTTAACCTTGTTAAATCCTGTCCTCCCCAAGTATAGAATGATCTTAATTACAGAGATTTTTTTTTTTAATGAATTCTCAATGACTAACACAGTGTCATACATATTAAAAGTCTTTAATAAATAAGACACATCATGAATAATGATAGTGGCCCTAGAATCACAAAGCATCTTTGATAAAGACATTGATGTAATTATTTGAATTATTCTAGGAGTATAGCTATATTCTCTAACTTATTTATTTATTTTATACATAATATTTTTATTATGTTATTTATTGAATAAATCATAAATTTATTGAGTTTTTTATGACAGCAAGTTAGATTTCTATTTCACAATTTCCACACAAATTGTCCATCAATATTTTTGTTGTTGTTATGTGCTGTCGAGTATCACATGACTCATAGTGACCCCTCTTTGGGTTTCCAAGGTGGTATCACTATAGGAAGTATTGCAAGGAGTGGCTGGTGGGTTTGAACTGCCAGCCTTCTGGTTAGCAGTCAAGTGCCTTAAACACTATGCTATGTTACATTTATCACTATGTGTTGATATTCCCTCTAATAGCGCTTATTTTTTTTCCCCCTTTTTAGTACCCTAGTTTCCCAAATCTCCTTATCTTCTCATCTTTGCTTTTGAGTAACTGTTGATCTTTTGTTCTCATACTGATGGCTTTTAAGTAGGGCATCAATCTAATAATATGTTTTGTGTGTCAATCTGCTTTTCAACAATTTGGGGTTATGGCAAATGATAGTGTTTTCTTGATTTCTTTTTCAGAGTACTCTTTGTTGTTGTTGTTGTTGTTGTTATGTGCCCTTGAGTAGGACCCAGCTCATAACAACCCCTCCTTTGGTTTCCAAGGAAATATAACTATGGAAGTAGATTGTCCCATCTTCCTTCTGAGGAGTGGCTGGTGGATTTGAACCACCAGCCTTCTGGTTAGCAGTCAAATGCCTTAGATCTATCAGAGCTCCTAGAGGAACTCAACTAATTTTTTTGGTTAATCTTGCACCCTGCAACATTGCTAAATTCTTCTATTAGTTCCAGCAGTTTTCTTGTGGAATCTTTATGGTCTTGTATGTGTAGATTCATATTAGCTGCAAATAGAGATAGTTTTACTTCTTTTCTGATTTAGATACCTTTTATTTCTCTTTCTTGATTTATTACTCTGAATAGTATTTCCAGTATAGTGTTGAATAAGAGAGGTAATAATAGATATCCTTGTTCCCATTGTCATAGAAAAGGTTCTTAGCTTTTCTCTGTTGAGTGCAATGTTGGCCATTGGTTTTTGAATATATAGCCTTAATTCCACTGAGAAATTTCCCTTCTATTCCTATTTTGCTGACAGTTTTTCTCAAGAAAAAGTGTTGAGTTTTATAGCATGTCTTTTCTGCGTCTATTGATATAATCATATGGTTCCTTTTCTTTGTTTTATTTATGTAGTGGATTACATTGTTTGATTTTCTAATTTTGAATTACTCTTATAATCCTGGTATAAATGCTATTTGATCATGATGTGTGAATATTTTTATATGTTGAAGTCTGTTAGCTAGAATTTTGTCAAAAATTTTTGCTTGCATGTTCATAAAGCATTATTGTTGTTGGGTGCCATTGAGTTGGTTCCAACACATAGTGGCCCTATGTACAACAGAATGAAACACTGCCGAGTCTTCCATCATTCTCACATAAGGAATTGAGTTGATCTTTTATATCTCTTTTAATGAGAATTTGAAAAAAATACTTTGAACTATTGGAAATATTCTATTAATCTGTCTAGTCTTTCCTCTTTTTTTAGTTTATTTTCATTTTAGGAAGAATTGTAATGTCTTGCTTTTCAAATCAAGTAGTTGTGCAGTGTCATTATATATGTGGGGTAATCTTTCCATTACTTTAATATTTGCTTACTAAATGTATTCTAGGAATTAGTTTCTAATTTTGTTTCAAAATTGTCTACAAAATATAATGAGCTTGGCTTGTAGATATCCAGCTACAAAGCTAGACACTGTCACAAAATTTGATTTGTTACATGTGGAAATCCCTCTTCTTCACTTTAGTCTTAATTTCTAAAAATATAAAAATAAAAGAATTAGATGAGACCACTATTGCATTCGGAGCTCTGGTAGCGTAGTGCCTAAGGCAATTGACTGCTAACCAGAAGGCTGGCAGTTCAAACCCACCAGCCACTCCTCAGAAGGAAGATGGGGCAATCTACTTCCGTAGTGATACTGCCTTGGAAACCCAAGGAGGGGTCACTATGAGTTGGCTCCAACTCAATGGCACATAACAACAACAACAACAACTATGGCATCAGCTTTTTCCAACTATAAAATTGCATATTTTGTAATACTGAACAGGTGGCAGTTTCAATCTCATATAATAACAAAGAATGTAAAAATCTTACAATCCTTAAGAAAAAGTAAATTAGCCTCATAGAAAAATTACCAGGTTACATGAACAAACAGCAAACAGAAGAAACACTCAAAAAACACTCAATCACATTAGTAACAAACAAACAAAAAAAAACCTTTTTACCATGAAGTTGTTTTTCTTACTCATAGCAACTCTACAGGACAGAGTAGAACAGCCCATTAGTGTTTTTAAGGCTGTAAATCTTTATGGATGCAGATGGCCACATGTTTCTCCACATAGTGGCTGGGGAATTTGATTTGCTGAACTTTTGGTTAGAACTTGAGTGCTTTTACCACTGTGCCACTATGATTCCTTAATGATAATTAGGCAAAGCCAATTAAAATATCAATACATTATCAAAGATTGAAAATCATTTAAAGATCTAATAATATTAAGTATAAGATACTGTTCAGAGAGACATTTGTCATACGTTGCTGGGAAGGGAAAATATTGTGTTAGCTGTTTTGGAGGACAATTTTTAATTAACAACCAAAAATTAAACTGCTTATAGTATGACCTAGAGATTCTATATTATCCTTTTGTTAATAAAGACACGCTTGTCTTACTCATGAGGAAACATATATAAGGGCATTTATTGCAGCATTGTAAATAATTGGGGTACATTTCGAGAGAAAAAATAAAGTCTGATTGCTCATCAATAGAAGAATCATGAAAAAAAATGTGGTGTATACATACCATGGAACAACACATAGAAAAGAATGAGGTGTTAATGGGTACAAATATCTAAGCTCTATTGTTGATTTACTATACAAAACAAAGTAAAAAGAATCGAAGTATGTGTGTTTGTGTATGTGTGTGTACGTGTGTGCACCTGTGTGTACATGCACAATAATTGATGAGTAAATTTAAAGGATATAAATGTTTAAAGACTAAATTAATGACGGTATTCCCATCTGGAAGATAAATTCTCTCTGTCTTTCTCCCTCTCCCTCTCTTCTCAGTGATAAGTCTCTTAAATTTTTATTATTTTTCTAAATGGTTGATAAAGAAAAAAATCAATTCACAACTTACTCAAATTTTCATTAGTCAATAATCACAACCATAGTAAATTATTGAATTGATTGACCAAATTCTGTCTTAGTTCTCTAGTGCAACTATAACAGAAATACCACAAAAGGATAGTTTTAACAAACAGAAATTTATTCTCTTACAAAGTCCGCAGGCTACCATGAATATGGAGATTAGAAGTCTGAGTTCAGGGTCCTGGTTCTAGGGGAAGACTTTCACTCTCTGTATCTCTTGTTCCTAGGAGGACCCCAGTACAGGGATCCTGGGTCCAAAGGACACACTCTACTCATGACACTTCTCTGTCTGGATAGTAGTGAGATCCCCCTTTCCCACTCTAGGAGGCATAGCACCAAATGTGAGGAAGTTACTGGTCCAGGCCATGTTTCATTCATTCATTTCATTCTCATAGGGTCACTATGAGTCAGTGCCAACTCAGTGGCACCTAGCAGCAACAACCTAGTAAGTTACACACGTAAAACACTTTAGAAATTATAAAGCACTTTTAAATTCCATCCTTTTCTTCTTACATTATATATAGGCAGCTATTATGCATACTATTTTACACATGAAAAAATAAGAATGATTCCATAAATAATTTCCCCAAATTCAAACAATAAGTATGTGGAAGGTTGTTGTTCGGTGCCATTGAGTTGGCTCCTATTCATAGTGATCCTATGTACAACAGAACAGACCGCTACTCAGTCGTGCACCATATTCAAAATCATTGCTGTGCCTGAGCCTGTCATTGCAGCCACTCTGTTGATTCATCTTGTTGAGGATCTTCCCCTTTTTCACTGACCCTCCACTTTACCAAGCATGATAATCTTCTGCAAGGAATGGTCGCTTCTGACAACATGACCAAAGTAGGTGAGACAAAGTCTGGCCATTCTCCTTTCCAAGGAGCATTCCAGATGCACTTCTTCCAGGACCAATTTTTTTGCTCTTCTAACAGTCCATAGTATTATCAGTATTCGTTGCCAATATCACAACCCCAAAACTTCAACGCTTCTTTTGTCTTCTTTCTTGATTGTCCAGATTTCATATAAATATGAGGCAACTGAAAATACCATGGCTTGGGTTAGGCTCACCTTAGTCTTCAAAATGACATCTATGTTCTTCAACACTTTAAAGAGGTCTTTGGCAGCAGATTTGCCCAATGCAATATATCATCTGATTTCTTGACTGCTGCTTCAATGGGTTTTGATTATGGATCCAATAAAATGAAATATTTGACAACGTCAATCTTTTCTCCATTTATCATGATTTTGTTTCCTTTATGTTGAGGTGTAATACATACTGAAAACTGAAATCTTTAATCTTCATTAGTATGTGCTTCAAGTTATCTTCACTTTCAGCAAGCAAGGTAGTGTTTTCTGCATATCACAGTTGAAGAAGAAAAAGAAATTTCCATGATGTTCTTAATTAATGTGAAATCGTTTGACAAAAATCCAAAAATTAGGTAAGGAAACAAAATAAAAGAAACCCAGATTAAAAAGGAAAATGATCTCTATTGGATGGAACCTCCAGTACAATCAAATAGAATGCTTAGATTGGATATCCTTATTATGTTTCTAGTCTGAGGGATTAAATTTACAGTCTTTCACCATTAAATATGATGCTTACTATAATTTTTTATAGGTTCTGTTTAACAGGTTGATAATATCCCCTTTTCCCTCTTTTCTGTTGAATAATAATAAAATGGGTGGAGAAGTTCTGGCAAGATGGCACAACAGGCAGACAGGCTTTATAAATCATCTGTAACAAAGCAATCAGAAACCAATTGAAACTGTTACAGAAGAATATCCTGGGACCCTGAGCTTTGAAAGGAAGGATAAAGAAGTGGATTGTTGGATGGGCAAGGACTGCACTGGTGCCTGATGACAAGAAGGGAGAATAGTGAGGAAGGGGACAGGTGGACCTGTGGACTGCCGGTGACTGTCTTGAGACCACAGCCTCAAGATGTTTGTAAGCAGTTGGCACAGCCAACTTGAGTGTGTGCCTTGGTGTTCTTTCTTGGACTGCAACCTGGGAATGGGCTCCACCTACTAAGGACAGCATGGAAAACCACTTTTTCCCTTCCTTTTCTTTCCTCCTTTCTTCCTTTTCTTTTCTTTCCCCTTTCTCATTCCTGATTCTCCTGATTCTTCTCCTCCTCCTCCTCTTTTCTTTTTACTCTCTTCCCTTTACCTGGTTCCTTTCTCTTTTTTTATTCTTCCCATTCCTTGTTTTTCTTTTGACAGTTTTCCTATTCTTTTACTCTTGCTCTTTTCTCTCATTCCTCTCTTCACAGACACTGTGGCATTTTCTTATTCTTTCATCAACTTTTAATATATTTTGAAAAGTTTTCTTATTTATTTCATATTTTTAAATTGTTCCTATTCGTTTATGAAATTTGAGTTTTTTCGTCTCTTGTTTTTGGTTTTTTGGTGGTTGTCTGATTTTTTAAATCTAACTGAATTGGTGACACAGTGGTTCCCACATAACTCAACCACACCTGCACCTCCTGTAGCCCCACCGTTAGAGTTAAGGCTACAATTTCCTTTTGCACCAACTGACCAACTCAACCACAACTGCTCTTTACAAAGATCTGTACACTCTCTCATTTCCTAACACACCCAACAGGAGACAGTTGATGAGTGCCTAAGTGCTAACAACTAGTAAATAGAGGAACACAGAACCCTGTTCACGTAGATATATCAAAACAAAATAAAAGAAAAAACCTGTGTGAATCACATCAACATACAGCCACAAATTAAACATAAATACAACAACATTACAATGTCTCAGAGACAACAGACCATCACAATCCACCCACAAAAAAGCAAGATAAACTAGTAGAAACAAGGACCAGGATACAAGCCCAGAAAACAGCCCTGAAGCAAAAGCAGCATTGGAACTCCCTGACAAGGAATTTCAAAGAATTTTATTTGAATACCTTCAACAGATTGAGAGACAGATCAAAGAAAACACTGACTCAATTAAAGAAACCACAGACAAAACTCTAGAACAATATAGGAAAACAATAAAAAAAACAAATTGAAAAATAAACAAAAAAGTAGAAACAATACAAAAACAGCAAACAAAATTCAGGAGATTAATACTAAGATTTCAGAAATAGATAACACATTGAATGGGCAATGGAGCAGAATTGAATCAATGGAAAATAGAATTAATGAGATTGAAAACAAATACCTCAATATCATTTTGTCAAATAGAAAAGTTCAACAAGACAGAAAATAAAAAATGCTGCTGAGGATTTGGAAAGATTGGGACTCTCATACACTGCTAGTTGTTGTTGTTGTTATGTGCCATCACTGCTAGTAGGTCTGTAAAATTATGCAACCAATGTGGAAAGCAGTATGGCAGTTCCTTAAAAAGTTGGAAAGAGAAATACCATTTGATCCAGCAATTCCATTACCAGCTATATGTCCTAAAGAGTAAGGGGCATGAACAGATGCATATATGTGCGTATATGAACAGATATATGCACACCAATGTTCATCATAGCACTACTCACAATGGCAAAGAGATGGAAACCACCAAAGTTCCCATCAACTAAAGAATGGATAAACAAACTATGGTACATCCACACAATGAAATATTATACAACTCTAAAGAATAATTTAGAATCTCCAAAGCATTGCATAATGTGGATGAACTTGTAGGATATTTTGCTGAGTGAAATAAGTCAGTCACAGAAGCACAAATATGATATTAGTCCCCCATTGTAAAAAGTCAAGGAAAAATTTATACATGGAAGGAAACTTTATATGTTGGTTACCAGGGATAGGATGGGAAAGGAGACTAAATTCCTAGATAGGTTGAAAAAAAAAAAAATATATATATATGTATGTATATATATATGCAAATGTATGTATATATAGAAACCAAAGATTGTTATTGGTTACCAAGGGTATAAGGGAGGAGGAAAGGGAACCTTTTGTTTATGGGACATTGAGTTTATGCTGATTGTGGTGTAATATTTTGAGAAGGGATAGCAACAATGGTGGCACAACATGAAAAATGTTGTCAATGTTCCAGTAAATGGGGAAAATTGTTATGTTGATGAATGAATTGTGTATGCTTTCACAATAAAAGTGAAAAAAAATGAGTGTCAGATTTTGTAAAATGCTTCTTCATATCTATTAAGATCATGAAGATTTTTCCTTTTCTCCTTATTCTTTTAAAAGAGTGTAAAAACAATGATTTTCTTTCATGTGTTAAATCAACCTTGTATTCCTGGGAAAATGTCCATTTCATTATGATGTATAATCCTTTCTCTTTTTAATTTTTTTTTTCCCTTTTCAAAATGTTTAATTTCCCCTTTCCTCCCTGTGAACACCTCCTCCCTGTGCCCTTCTTAACAATGCATTCCTGTCTGTCCAGCTTTCTCTCTATATGAGTGCTACCTCTCTGGTGTCTCATGGGTGATTGATCCAAGGGCTGCATCTCCCTAGAGTAGATGGGTGCATCGATCTGTGATAGATGTTCTGTATGTAGGTCTTTCTCCTATTGTGTGACAGCCAATCCATGGACGTGAGTCCATTTCTAGGCCTGAAGAGTAACCTGGAGGCATAGTCTCGGTGGTTCCACCATTCTCTTTATGATCAGTGATTCTGGTCATTTTTGTCTTTTTGAATTGTGTTCCACATTTTCCCCCCACTCCATCCAGGATCTCCAGATATGATCCCTCTTTGAGTGGTTGGCATTGGTAGCTTGGTACCATCTAGTTCTTCTGGTCTCAGCATCAGGGAGGCTGAGGTCCTCATGGTCCATTTTATCTTTGGACTTATTGTTTCCAGATGACTTTGATTTTCTTCACTCATCTTTGCTACAGAGAATAGGAGATTAACAATTGCATCTTAGAGGGCCGCTCAAAAGCTTTTAAGACACCAGTCACTACTTCACCAAAGTAGGTTTCAAAACAAAATTTTTATGAACTATGTGTGCCAATTGAGCATGATGTCCCCTGAGACTATGGTCCCGAGTCCGCAGGCCTGGTGATTCTCTTTCACAAGATGTTTGGTTGTCTCTGAGAAGTTACTTCTGTTGTTTTTGTAATGTATGTGGCCAATTTTGTAACACAGTGCATATGTAAGACTATATTCAGTCAAATCTATCTCTGGTCTAGGGTGTATTCCCCCACCTGATCTTCTCACCTGTCTATTAATTCATATTAACCTGAACCTGGTATTTGGTATTAGTGATACTGCAGTGTTGTGCCTGTAATAGTATTTACCTCTGTTGTATAATCCATTCTACATGTTGCTGAATTCAATTTGCTATTATTTTGTCATTCATGCAGATATCTAAATGCTTAAGGTATAATGAATGACCTGTGGTTTTCTTTTGTTGTGATGTCTTTGTCTCGTTTTGGTATTAGGATAGTACTAGACTCATAGAGGGAGCTCTGGTAACATAGTGGCTAAGACACTTGCCTGCTAACCAGACGGCTGGCGGTTCAAACCCACCAGCCACTCCTCAGAAGGAAGGTTGGGCAATCCTACTTCCGTAGTGATACTGCCTCGGAAACCCAAGGAGGGGTCGCTATGAGTCGGGGCCAACTCGAAGGCACATAACAACAACATAACAACAGTCTCATAGAGGGGAGCTCTGGTAGCATAGTGGCTAAGGCACTTAACTGCTAACCAGAAGGCTGGCGGTTCAAACCCACCAGCCAGTCCTCAGAAGGAAAACAGATCAATCTACTGCCATTGTGATACTGCCTTGGCAAGCAAAGGAGGGGTTGCTATAAGTCAGGTCTGACTAGATGGCACATAACAACAACAACAGTCTCATAGAATTAGATGAAATGTGTACCCTCCTATTTTTTGGAAGAATTAGTGAATAATTGGCATCAATACTTCTATAATATATGGAACAATTCAGCAATAAATCCATCTTGACCTGGAATATTTTTTTGTGGGTGTGTTTTGAGTACTTCATTAATATCTTAATTTATAACAGTCTCATTCATATTAACAGTGAATTAATTTCAGTAGTGTATAAAAACCTTTCTCCTATGTAGATCTCTCCTTTTTGCTGTTATTATTACAAATTATGTTACAGACTTTGTGCAAATTAACATAGATTGTCTTATAAATTATATAACAGAAATAAAATGTCACAAAAATAAAATATATTATCTTTTCTGTTTACCAGAGTAGTTATCTTTACTGATGTTCTTTGTTTATATATGAACTTGAGGTACTCTCTATTATCTTTTCATTTCAGTTTGAAAAACTCCCTTTAGCATTTCTTGTAGGGCAGATATGATAGTTAACAGTGTCTTTCAGGGTTTTTAAAATCAGTGGCTACCTTAAATTCTTCTTCATTTTTCTAAGGTAATTTTTCCTGAATATGGGATTATTGATCAACAACCTTTTACTTTCAACCCTTTAAATATTTAATCTATTCTGCTTACACCTTCATGGTTTCTGATAAAGCAAATCACCTGTTTATCTTATCGAAGATCCTTTGTACATGACAAGTCTCTTCTCTCTTGCTGCTTTCAAAATTATCTCTTTGTCTTTAACTTTCAAAAGTTTTCCTATTATGGGGTTATATATGAATTTCTTTTGAGTTTGTCTTATAATTGAGCTTCTTGGATATATTGATTGCATATTTTCAACATATTTGGTAAGTTTTTTAACAATTATATGTTTTATATATATATTATATATAAATATAAATATCTATATTTATATCTATATCTATATAATATATATAAAACATATAATATATATGTATATAATATATATATTATATATATAACATATAATAGATATAGATATAGATATAGATATAGATATAGATATAGATATACAGTATATTCTGTTCCTTTCTGTCTCTGGTCTTCTATGACTCCAATTGCATGTATATTGGCACACCAAATGGTGTCCCAGAAATCTCTGATGTTCTATTATTTTTGTCTTCTTTTATTTTGCTTTGTTATATAAGAAGCCCTGGTGGCTCAGTGGTTAAGAAACTTGCCTGCTAACAGAAAGTTGGTAATTCAAACCCGCCAGCCACTCCATGAGAGAAAGATGTAGCAATCTGCTTCCATAAAGATTTAGAACATAGGAATTTCTATTGGGCAGTTTTATTCTGGACTGTACGATTGTATGTGTAGGATTTTGCAATGGGTTTAATTTGGTTTTTCTGCTATGTTTTTCAGACTGCATAATCTAAATAGACTTATTTTTAAGTTCACTGATTCTTTCTTCTATCTTCTCAATTTCACTGTTGAGCCTATCTAATACATTAAAAAAGAAAAAAATAATAATTAAGTTATTATATTTTTCAACTCCAGCAATTTTTTGTTCATAATTTCCATCTTTATGAATAGTCACTATTTCATGAGACATGATATTTATAATTTTTTTAGTAGTTTAAACATGGTTTCTTTTAGCTTTCAAATATACTTAAAATAAATTATTTAAAAGTTTAGTAAATCTAATGCTTCGGCTTCCAAGAGACCAAAAAAAAAAAAAAAGTAGTTGAGTCAGACCTGACTCAGTCACCCCTCCTTCGGTTTCTGAAGTGATATCACAATGAAAGTAGATTGCTCAACCTTCCTTCCTTCTGAGTGGCTGGTGGGTTTGAACCACCAGCCTTCTGGTTAGCAGTCAAATGCCTTGGGCACTATGCCAGACAGTTGCCATCAACTGACTTTTTCCTGTTTGAATAGCCATACTTTAATGTTTCTTTGCAAGTATCATAATTTTTTGTTGAAAATAGGACATATTCAATACTATAGTAATTCTTGGAAGGAAGGTTGGGCAATCTATTTCTGTAGCGATACTGCCTCAGAGACCGAGGAAGGGGTTGCTATGAGTCGGGTCTGACTTAACAGCACATAACAACAACAAAATAGTAATCCTGGAAATCAGAACTCCCATTCTCTTTGCAGGGTCTTTGTTACTGTACTACCGTAATTTGTTTGTTTAGTAACTTTTCTGAATTAATTTTGTAAAGTTGATATTCTTTGTTATGTGTGTTAAATAAAGTCTCTACTCCATTGTTGTTATTGTTGTTAGGTGCTGTTGAGTCACCTCTGACTTATTGCAACCCTGTGTGCAACAGAATAAGATACCACACAGTCTTGCACCATCCTCACAATCCATAGCATGCTTGAGCCCATCATCGAAGCTAATGTGTCAATTCATCTCATTGAGGGCTGTCTCCTTCTTCACTGACCCTCTGCTTTACCAAGAATGATATCCTTCTCCAGAGAATGGTCCATTCTGACAACATGACCAAACTAGATGAGATAAAGTCTGGCCATTGTCACTTCTAAGGAACATCCTGGCTGTACGTCCTTCAGGACTGATTTGTTTGTTCTTCCAGCAGTCCATGGTATTTTCAGTGTTCTTCACCAATACCATAATTCAAAAGCATCAACTCTTCTTTGGTCTTAATTATTCATTATCCAGCTTTCACATGTATATGAGACTATTGAAAATACGATAGCTTGGGTTAGGCACACCTTAGTCTTCAAATTTACAACTTAGCTTCTTAACACTTTAAAGAGGTCTTTTGCAGCAGATTTGCCCAGTGCAATATGACATCTGATTTCCTGACTGCTGCTTCCATGAGTGTTGACTGAGGATCCAAGTGAAATAAAATCACTGACAACTTCACTTTTTTTCTCCATTTGTCTTGATGTTGATTATTGGTCCCATTATGAGGATTTTCATTTTCTTTATACTGAGATGTAAGGTATACTTCAGGCTGTAGTCTTTGATCTTCATCAGTAAGTGCTTCAAGTCATCTTCACTTTCAACAAGCAGGGTTGTCATTTGCTTATCACAGGTTGTTAATTGTTCTTCCTTCAATGCTGATGTTGTGTTCTTTTTCATATAGTCCAGATTCTCTGATTATCTGCTCAGCATACATATTGAATAAGTGTGTTGGAAGGGTATAATTCTGACTTACACCCTTCCTGATTTTAAATCATGCAGTACCCCCTTGTTCTGTTCGAATGACAACCCCTTGGTAAGTGTTCTGAAATTCTCATTCTTCGCAATGTTATCAATAATTTGTTATGATCCACACAATTGAATGCCTTTGCATAGTCAATAAAATATGGATAGACATCTTTCTCATATTCTTTCCTTTCAGTCAAGATCCATCCTGAATAAGCAATGATATTCCTTGTTCTACATTCTCTTCTGAATCCAGCTTGCATTTCTGGAAGTTCCTAGTCATTATACTGCTGCAGCCATTTTTGAATTATCTTCAGTAAGATTTTATCTGCATGTGATATTAATGACATTGATTGATAATTTCCACATTCTGTTGTATCACCTTTCTTTGAAATGGGCAGAGATATCAATTTCTTCAAGTCAGTTGGCCTTCCAAATTTCTTGGCATGAACAAATAAGCACTTCCAATGCTACATTTGTTTCCTGAAATATCTCAGTGGGTATTTCACCAATTCCTGGAGCCTTATTTTTCACCAATTCCTTCAGTTCACCTTAGACTTCTTCCTTCAATACCATTGGTTCTTGATAATATGCTACCTCCTGAAATAGATGGATAGTGACCAATTGTTTTTAGTACTTTGACTCTGTATTCCTTCCATCTTCTGATGCTTTCTGTCATTATTAATGTCACTTAGGATTTTGTCCATAGAATCCTTCAATATTGCAACTCAAGGCTTGAATTTTTTCTTCACTTCATTCAGCTTGAGAAATGCTAACTACATTCTTCCCTTTTTGGTTTTCTAACTCTAAGTCTGCACATTTCTTTATAATACTTTGTCTTCTTAAGCTACCCTTTGAAGTCTTCTGTTCAGTTCTTTGATTTTTTTATTTTAGCATTTCTTCCATTACTTTAGCTACTCTACTTTCAAGAGGAAGTTTCAAAGTCTCTTCTGACATCCATTTTTTTTTTTTCTTCCTTTCCTGTCTTTTTAATAACCTTCTTCTTTCTTCATGCATGATGCCCTTAATGTCATCCCACAGTTCATCTGGTGTTTGGTCATTGGTGTTCAATGCATTGAATCTCTTCTTCAAATGGTTTCTAAATTCAGTTGGGATATAATCAAGGTTGGGTTTGGCTCTTGTGGACTTATTTTAACATTCTACAGGTTCAACTTGAACTTACATATGAGAAATTAATGATCTTAATGATTTCATTGAATTAATGAAATTAATGATTCCTGGTCTTGTTTTGACTGATGATATTGATCTTATCCGTCACCTCTTTGACAGATGTAATTGAACCTACTCCTATGTATTCCATCTAGTGAGTTCCACATATATAGCCATGTCACCATGTATGTTGTTGACAAAAAGGTATATGCATTGAATAAGTGATTGGTTTTTCAAAATTCTATCATGCAATCTTTAGCATCATTTCTTTTACTAAAGCCATATTTTCCAACTAGCAATGATTTTTTCCCCCAACATTTGCATTCCAATCACCAATAAGTATCAATACATCTTGACTGCATGTTTGTTTAACTTCAGTATGCAGAATTTGGTAAAAATCTTCAATTTCTTTATCAGTAGCTTTAGTGGTTGGTGTGTAAATTTGAAAAATAGTAGCATTAACTGGTCTTCTTTGTAGGTGTATGGGTATTATCATATCACTGGTAGCATGGTGCCTAAGGCACTTGACTGCTAACCAGAAGGCTGGTGGTTCAAACCCACCAGCCACTCCTTGGAAGGAAGGTTGGGCATTCATACTTCTGTAGTGATACTGCTTCAGAAACCCAAGGAGTGGTCGCTATGAGTCGGAGCCAACTTGATGGCAAATAACAACAGCATTGCACTTCAGGACAGGTCTGGGGATGTTCTTTTTGATGATGAACTTGATGTCATTTCTCTTCAATTTTTCATCCCTAACATAGTAGATTATATGACTATCTAACTAAAAATGACAATATCTGTCAATTTCAGCTTGCTAATGCTTAGGATATCAAACTTTATGTGTTCCATTTCATTCTTGCCTACTTCTACTTTTCCTAGATTCATACTTCATGAATTCCACATTCTGATAATTAATGGATATTTAATGCTATTTTTTTCCCCATTTTCAGTCATGACCCATCAGAAAATAAAGGTCCCAAAAGAATTACTTGATCCACTTCATTAAAGTCAATTCTACTTTTGAGAGGCTGCACTTCTTCAATGGCATTTTGAGTCCCTTCCAACCTGAGAGGTTCATCTTTGGACACTGTGTTGGATTGGGTTCTCTAGAGACACAAAACCAGTAAAGCATATATATATATAGAGAGAGAGAGAGAGAGAAATTTATCTTAAGAAAATGGCTCACACACTTATAAAAGCTGGCAAGTCCTAAGTTCTTAGATTGACCATCAAGCTGGAGGCTTT
This sequence comes from Orycteropus afer afer, assembly GCF_000298275.1. Lineage (NCBI taxonomy): Eukaryota > Metazoa > Chordata > Mammalia > Tubulidentata > Orycteropodidae > Orycteropus > Orycteropus afer. Next base: position 152,451 of record NW_006922150.1, on the reverse strand, counting down.
TCTTGACTCACACAACTTCAGGGACTGAGGAGCTCAAGGTTAGCAGGCACTATACTGGCTGTCGACTCCAACGAATGACAAATCCAAGATCTTCAGGCTGAATGGTGGATTGTTCACTCACTGACAGTTTTAGGAAGAATCCTGATCTACAGAAGAGTGTTTCTTTTCCCAGGGTGTCCATAAATATACTGGAAGCGGTCACATCCCTAGGGAAATTCTCTTTCAATGGATTGGCTGTTCAAAACATATACATCTGATCCCATCATTAGAACAACCCATATCACAATTGCTTAAACCACACAGAATTGTGGTCTAGCCAAGTTGACACACAGCTCCAACTATAACAGACACTATATCAGACAATGTTTCATGATATTTCATAAATTTTTCCAGTAATATATGTGATACTGTTTCACTTCTATTCATAATGATTTCAGTGGCCTTTTTTATAGAAGTGGATGTCCCCATTTGTCTTCCAAGTATATCTTCATCTGGAAGCTCCACTGAAATCTCTCTACCATGAGTGACCCTGCTGGTATTTGAAATAATGGTGACATAGCCTCCAGCCTCACAGCAACACACAAGCCACCACAGAATGGCAAACTGACAGACAAGTGGTTGTCCATTAGCCTAGTGTTCAGCTAATGATTGAACAGAAATTCCTTAAACTTTTGCTGCCAAATAGTCTTTACTTCCTGGTTGTACAGACCCTCGGTGTCATCCAGATATGAGAGTTTAGGGCATTCTCAGGATTTCCATTGAGTATTACCATAGCTCCACATACATGTATACCTTTCTAGATTACCAGGAATATGTCATAGATTTGTTGAGTATGTACAGACATAATTCTCTAGATTTTCCTCTTAAGCTTTTAGTCTATTGTTTGCCCAAAATATTTCCATTGCTTCAGGCATCCATGAAATAAAAACACTTGGCTTTAATTGTTTTAGATAATTGTTTCTCAAACAAAATGGCTTCTTTGCTTTCAGTAAACTTTGAATTTACCTTGTAATTGAGATTTTTCGGTAAACGATCATAATATCAATTAGGACTTTTTTTTATTGTTGTTGTTGTTGAATATATCTTTGTTGAAGTTCCAGATCCAATCTTCTTTCTCCAGTGACTGCCACTCTGGGAAGGTGAGTTATTTTATTTTGCCACAGCTACTACTAAGCTGGAAATAGGGGAAGAAAAATAGGACAAGTTAGTACACCATAAAACCTACTATTCTAACCAAGATTCAGCCATTTTCTTTAATGAATGTTCAATGAGTTACTGAAATCCTTTATTTAATTTCCAGGGTTCTGAAAAAGTATTGTGTGACCGTGTTTGCCAGTTTTTTTTTTT
>NW_006922150.1:150439-151004 GCF_000298275.1 Orycteropus afer afer | reverse complement strand
TTTTTTTTTTTTTTTTTTTTTTTTGTTTGTTTGTTTGTTTAGTTTACAGGTGAATTTTCAAAAGTTCTTACTCCACTATTTTCACTGATTTTTGCACAATATTAATGTTCTGGTTGCCTGGTTCTGCTCTGACAGTAATATACCACAAATGGGATGGCCTTAACAAACAGGAGTTTGTTCATGCAATTTGGAGGCTTTAAGTCCAAGTTCAAAGTGCCAGGCTCTAGGGGCTGGGTGAAAGACCCTCAACCTTGGGGTCCAGCTCTACCTCTTGCTCCTGGCCCACTGGAACTAGAGGCAGTTCTTCACTCAGACAGCTGCTGGCTACTGAGGCTGAGAAGCCCCAGGGTTGACAAGTAAAAAGGCACAGTCCCGATATTACCAAACTACACATCATTGTAAGTCTATTGTAAGTCCCAAAGTCTGCAGAGCATAGCAAGCTGCTGAGCAATGACACAGCTACATGCAGGGTCCAAGCGTGCCATAGGCTAGAGATCATTCTCAAAGCTTCTCCTTAAATACAGGAAGCAGACCACAACCCTAATGCAGCTACTCAGCTGCTTGT
>NW_006922150.1:143612-149029 GCF_000298275.1 Orycteropus afer afer | reverse complement strand
TCTCTTGTTAGTTCATGTCCCTTCTCCATCTCTGCCTGATTCAAATCTGCCCCATCTAGACCCAGATAGAGTCCATCTTCCATATGAAAGTTTAAATTCAAGTATGATGTTCATGAAGCCCAAATAAGGTGATATTGTTCAAAAGTACATTTTTAAATATAAAGCATATTTCCTGGAGCAATGGCGGTTCTCAATGATATTTATTAAATTAAATTATGAATGACATTGTCCATACTATTCCAGGCTTCAGTAATTTATTCCTGTCTTTTGATGTTCAATATTGTTTAACTGTGTTATTCTTCTCTCCCTTCAGGTTAGATAGTATAACTTCTACTTCTTTTTCATCTTTTAATTTTTTGGCATAGTGTTTGAAAATATTAAATACTTAAAAATATGTAGATTGAATAAACTATATTTCACAGATTATATCATTTTTTATTAGAATAAAAATGCTGGAATTTATACAAAACTGAAGTAAAAATATCTCTTTTTTCTGGACATATCTGGCACATGAGATGCCACTTTTTGCTATATAAAGGTTGAAATGCAGTGCAATTTTCTTCTCCACGTTATCTTACTGTACCTCCTCCTGAACTTATGACATTACCTGTCACTCACTGTCTTGGAAGCTTTCTCTAAGTGTGAAACAATTTTTAAGCTAAGAATAAATGAGAGCTGAGATGTGCAGAGTAGTATGTCTCCCATCCTTCAAAAAAGGTTGCCTTTCTATGGGTTTGCCCTTACTAAAAGGGAGATTCCCCCTAAGGAATAGCATCCGAATAGCCAAAGCCATTTACCATTTCAATTTCTGTCCACTGACCATGCAAATACACACAGCCACAAAGGATAAAAGTAGTTCAATTTGAATTTCAAATAGCGCAATGAACAACCAAGTATAATTCCAGGTCTGACCTTCCTGTGGGAGAGAGGAAAAAAAGAAGAAGAAGAAGAAGAAGAAAAAAAAAAAAAAAACTCTAAAGAAAGGCTTTAAAACAAAGAGAATTTAGCACAGAATTTTTGGGAAATGGCACATTTCTATAGTACATGACATTCAATTATGTATCCCTTCCATGAAAGGGATTGTTCAGAATTGCTCATAAAAGCCGAAATTAATAAAGTGAGTGTCAACTTTGAAAATAAGCTTCTTATTTAGAGAAGCAAAAGGAAAACAAAGGAAAAACAACTTGTTCATCGTGAAGTGTCGAATAGCTAAGGAAATAAGAGACTAGGTCAGTTTTCCTGGCTGAATGGGAAAGCTTTGTTTTAAAAATACATATGCTATAAACCAAAAAAAAAAAAAAAAAAAAACCACCAAAGTGATTACATGACATAAATATAAATCACAAAGCTATCTTATATTTTTTCTCTGTGAGATTTATTTTTCTTCATAATAAAGAGGAAGACATAATTCTCTCTTGCAAGGTTGCTATTAAAATTAAATGATGTTACATATGGAAAATGATTGTCAGCATACTGAACACATTTTCAGTGTTCTCTTGTTAGTTCATGTCCCTTCTCCATCTCTGCCTGATTCAAATCTGCCCCATCTAGACCCAGATAGAGTCCATCTTTGAATTTATTAAAAACATTATTATTTATTGAAATATATTAAATGACTGCCCTCAAGTCATTCTGACTTATAGCAGCCCCATTTGGGTTTCTGTGTAGCCCCTCTGTATTCTCTTCATTTTGGATATTTAAGGAGCTCTGGTAGCCTAGTGCTTAAGGCACTTGACTACTAACCAGAAGGCTGGCAATTCAAACACACCAGCCACTCCTCGGAAGGAAGGTTGGGAAATCTACTTCCATAGTGATACTGCCTTGGAAACCCAAGGAGGGGTCACTATGAGTGGGGTCCGACTCGATGGCACATAACAACAACACCAACAACATGACTGATTTATATCTCTCACTAGGATGCTGATGGTAATCAGACACTCTTGGTCATCCTATTTAAATTCTGTTCATAGAACCAGCTATAATCACCTACTGTACTATAAAAATATATCTTTAAGCTACTTAACTTTTACTTTTAAAATTCCATAAGTCTCATTTTTGTGTTGAAAATTCCCCAGAATTGGCAGAATGTAGCCCACTTGGACCAAACTAATCCATGATGGTCTAGATTCTCAGAATACGAGAAATTGGCAATATCATAGAATACTCGCATTGTGTAAAATGAGGGTATGGTGAAAAAATAGCCTGAAACAGGAAGACTGATTGCAGCCTTTAGCTGTTCAGAGTGAAATTAGATTCATCTTCACTTGAGAACTTGGACCTCCCGGCTGGTAAGAAGTTGAGGAAAAATTACAATAGGGAGAATAATTAGTTTGTTTGTACATCATGGTAAACCATGTTATATTTTACCTCACACACCTTTTTATTGAGAAGTTGCCCCTTGCTGGATATTGGCCTGTGTAAAGTGAAGACACTTATGCTGAATTTGCAATGGACCAAAAGAGAACATTCAATTGTCTATTAACAGATGAACTAGTGCAGAAAATTAAGACTCCATTACACTTTCTCTGCACATGGTTGATCATCAGCTTAGTTCTATCCTAATATTGTAAAGGCAATCTGAATTGTGGGAGTGTTCTCACAGAACAATGTAGATAGCTGAAATGAGGTTCTCATGGGGAGAAAATAGGGATTTCATAGCTTCAGAAGTGTACTAGAGCCTGGATTAATATATTTTAAACAGCAAGCCATCTCAGGACTGAGTTCTTTAAAATATTTGCATTCAACTCCTAATGATCTATTTATCCTCCCAGTGCCTAATCAAGTCTCCTCCCAGGGACAGAACTGGCATTCACTCCTGCTGAAGGCTTCATTTTTCTTGGCCTACCAATTTGAAGCCCAGCTGCTAACAGAGTAGAACTTCCCTATGGGGTTTCCAAAGCTGTAAATCTTTATGGAAGCAGACTGCCACACCACACAGTTCTCCCATTGACTGGCTGGTGGGTTCAAACTGCTGACTGGTTAGCAGCCAAGGGCTTTAATCTCTGTGCCACCCAGACTCCTTGAGGTGAGAAAGGGGGAGTAATAATAGAAAGCGTAGCAAAGGAATAAATGAATGAAGAAGAGAAAAGAAAAATTAAAAGCATAGCAAATAAGGGAAAAAAAAAATCAAATCTGGAAAACAAGATCTTAGATGAAATGTAATCACAGACTCTGCTCCTTCCTTGTTAATTAATTACTTTAGAAATATTAATCACAATTTTCTCATCTTAAAGTGTAGATAACAAATATCCTCGTTTTAAAATGTAGGTAATAATACATGCCTGACATACTTCCTGGGTTGCTATAATAGTCAAATGTGAGAAAGTAGTGAAAATGATCAATGCTTTTAAATATATACTCCACATGTTAATCTTATCATATTTAAGTCGTTTATCCTGAGACTCCTATTGAATCTGTTCCATAGTCAATGTGGGTACATAACAGACTAACATATACATATATACTTACATTCATATACATATATGCAAATGAATAAATGGATATATAAGTATGATGGTAGCAAGTTATCTAGGAGTGCTTAGGGTCTATAGAAAGATAACTTGTGAAGAAGGTATGGTCCCAGGAGCATGAAGCCCATATAGTGTATACCTGCCTGAAGGAGACATCTCTCAAGAGTTGAGTTAGAGAGGAAAATTCTGATTCTCAAGTAAGAGACACAAGTGGGGGCCATTGACAGAATTAACATGAAGATAAATCTTTCAAAATTATTTTGAATGTGAATGCTCATCTAACTGCCACTTTCTTATAGCTTCACTCCTTTTAATTTCCTGAACTCCAAAAATAATAGCAGTGTGGTCCCTGATTAGAGGAGTACAGCAAATCATTATATCCTGTAACTGAACTCACTGAAAATAAAGTGATCGCTACTTTTATGCTTGAGTGGAGGGGAGAAGGCCTCAGAGCACATACTTCTCAATTGTCTGCTGCCACCTTGAACTACATGGCATGTGCCCCTTCTCCCTTCAGTTTCAGGATGGCCATTAAAAAAAAAAAAAAAATGTTATCCTGCCATGTAGTACAGGGGCTACGTTGTTATTGTTGTTAGGTGCCATGAAGTCAGCTCCAGCTCATAGTGACCTTATGCACAACAGAATGAAACACTGCCTGATTCTGCGCCAGCCTCACAGTCCTTGCTCTACCAAAGCCCATTGTCAGTCTGTCTCATCGAGGACCTTCCCTTTTTTTGCTGAGCCTTCACTTTACCAAGCATGATATTCTTCTCCAGGGAATGATCCCTTCTGACAACATGACCAAAATAGGTGAGATGAAGTCTGGCCATTATCCAGACTTCCAGGGAGCATTCTGGCTGCATTTCTTTCAGGACGAATTTGTTCTTTCTTCTTGCAGTTCACGGCACTTTCAGTATTCTTCACCAATACTACAACTCAAAAGCATCTACTCTTCTTTGGTCTTCCTTATTCATTGCTCAACTTTCATATGCATATGAGGCTACTTTAAATACCATGATTTTGTTTGAGTGCACCTTACTCTTCAAAGAGACAACTTTGCTCCTCAGCACTTTAAAGAGGTCTTTTGCAGCAGATTTTCCAGTGTAATACATCACCTGATTTCTCAGCTGCTGCTTCCATGGGTGTTGAATGTGAAAAGTAATATGAAATCTCTTCCAACTTCAAATTTTTCTCCATTTATTGTGATGCTGCTTATTGGCCAGTTGTAAAGATTTTCATTTTCTTTATGTTGAGATGTAATTCTAACTACAGACTGTAGTATTTAATCTTCATCAGTAAGTGCTTCAAGTAATCTTCACTTTCAGCAAGCAAGGTTGTAACATCTGCATATCACAAGTTAGTAACAAGTTGTGTTAGATTGGGTTCTCTAGAGAAACACACACAAAAAAACCCAGCAAGGTATATATATATATATTTAGAGAGAGAGAGAGAGAGAGAGAGAGAGATATTTATCTTAGGCAAATGGCTCACAAGTGTATAGGAGCTGACAAGTTCAAGCTGCAAAGTCTGTCTCTGTAGGAGGTGGGGCTTGCAGCTGCCTTTTTTTCCGCAAGCAGAGCGGAGCTGAGAGATTCAAGCTGGCATGCAGTATATTGGTTGTTGTTTCCAATAAAAGATGAATCCGAGATCTCCAGGGGAGCGGTGAGCCACTCACTCAAGGAAGTCTATAGTTCGGAATGCCATTCTTCCAGATTGTCCTTGGAATATCATTGCAAGCAGGCCCCTAGGGAAACTCCCCTTGGGCAGACTGGCCACTCAGAACACAGTCATCTGATCCCATCATGGGACCAACCACACAGAACTGGGGTCCAGCCAAGTTGACACACAGCTCCAACCATCACAGTCCACCCCTTGTCAACTTGGCAATTGTATACATCTTCTTAATCATATATAATCTCTAAATAAGGACAATTACAGAGTCATATT
>NW_006922150.1:109847-141683 GCF_000298275.1 Orycteropus afer afer | reverse complement strand
CAACCACACAGAACTGGGGTCCAGCCAAGTTGACACACAGCTCCAACCATCACACAAGTCTTCCTGCAATCCTGATGCCAAGCTATTCTTCATGTAGTTCAGCTTCTCAGATTATTTGCTCAACATACAGTTTGAATAAGTATGGTGAAACAATACAATCCTAATGCACCCCCCTTCCTGATTTTAAACCATGCAGTATCTCTTTGTTCTGTTTGAACAACAGCCTCCTTGTCTATGTACAGGTTCCTCATGAGCACAATTAAGTGTTCTTGAATTCCTATTCTGCTCTAAGTTATCCATAATTCTTTATGATCCACACAATCAAATGCTTTTGCATGGTCAATAAAACACAAGTAAACATCATTCTTGTATTCTTTGCTTTCATCAAAGATCCATCTGACATCAGCAATGATATCCCTCTTTCCACATCGTCTTCTGAAACAACCTTGCATTTCTGGAAGTTGCTTGTCAATATATTGCTGCAACCAGTTTTGAATTATCTTCAGCAAAATATGTGTGTGTGTGATATTAATGATATTGTTCGATAATTTCCATGTTCTGTTAGATCATCTTTCTTTGGAATCAGTACAAATATAGATCTCTTCCAGTGAGATGACTCTCTTTCAAATTTCTTGGCATACATGAGTAAGTGCCTCCAGAACAGCTCCAGTTCCTACCTTCAATACCATTGGGTTTTGATCATATGCCATCTCCTGAAATAGATGAACATCGACCAATTATTTTTGGTACAGCGACTTTGTGTATTCCTTCTATCTTCTTTTGATGTTTCCTGCATCATTCAGTATTTTACCCATAGAATCTTTCAACCTGAGGTTTGAATTACTCCTTCAGTTCTTTCAGCTTTAGAAATGCTGAGCATGTTCTTCTATTCTGGTTTTCTAACTTCAAGTCTTTACCTTATTATAATAATTTACGTTATTTTCTCCAGCTGCTCTTTGAAATCTTCTATTCAACTCTTTTATCTTGTTATTTCTTCCATTTGTTTTAGCTACTCTATTCAAGAGCAAGTTTCAGAGCCTTGTCTGACATCCATTTTGGTGTTTTCTTCATTTCCTGTCTTTTTAATGACTTTTTTCTTTCTTCATGCATGATGTTCTTGATGTCATCCCACAATTCCTCTGGTTTTCAGTTACTGGTGTTCAATGAATCAGCTCTATTCTTCAGATGGTCTCTAAATTCAGGTGGGATATAATCAATGCCATATTTTAGCTCTCATGAACTTGTTTTAATTGTCTTCATCTTCAACTTAAACTTCCATATGAGCTATTGATGGTTTGTTCTACAATCAGCTCATGTACTGTTTTTGGCTGATGTATTGAGCTTCTCCATCTCCTCTTTCCACAGATATAGTTGATCTGTTTCCTGTGTTTTCCATATGGAGAGGTTCATGTGTACAACTTTATGTGTACAGGTTCCTGTGTTCTGTTTATGTTGTGGGAAAAGGATATTTGCAATGGATAAGTCTTTGGTCTTGCAAAATTCTATCATGCAATCTCCAGTGTCATTTTTATAATCAAGGCCACGTTTTCCAACTACCAGTGATTCTTCTTTGTTTCCAACTTTTGCATTCCAGTCATCAGTAATAATCAATACATCTAGATTGCATATATAGTCAATTACAGACTGCAGATATTGGTAAATATCTTCAATTTCTCCATCTTTTGTTTTAGTGGTCGAGGCATAAATTTTAATAATAGTACTATTAACTGATCTTCCTTGTAGGTGTGTGGATATTATCCTATCACTGACAGCATTGTACTTCAGAATAGATCTTGAAACACTCTTTGTGATGATGAATGCTACATCATTCCTCTTCAATTTGTCATTCTTGGCATAGTAGATCATATGGTTGTCTGATTCAAAATGACCAAAACCAGTCCATTTCAGCTCATTAATGACTAGGATATCTATCTTTATGTGTTCCATTTCATTTTTGACAACTTACATTTTTCCTAGATTCTTACTTCATACATTCCATGTTCTGATTATTAGTGGATATTTGAAGCTGTTTCTTCACATTATGCAGCATGCTCCATCAGCAAATGGAACTCCCTAAAACTTTACTCCATCTATGTCATTAAAGTCAACTCTACTTTGAAGAAGCAGCTCTTCCCCATTTGTATTTTGAGTGTCTTTCAGTCTGAGAGACTCATCTTCCGGCACTATATCAGACATTAGTTCAGGGCTAATCATAAAGTTTTCCAGTACTATATCAGACAGTATTTCACTGCTATTCATCAATTTTTCACTGGCCAATACTTCTTCCTAGTCTGTCTTAGTCTGAAAGCTCCTCTGAAACCTGTCCAACATGGATGACCCTGCTTGTATTTGAATTACCAGTGGCATAGCCTCCAGCCTCACAGCAACACACAAACCACCACAGTATGACAAACTAACAGACAAGTATAGGGGCTATGGAAAGATATATACAGCTTAGAGATAGTGGAATTATCAAAGAAAAAAGAAGACCAAAAAAAAAAAAAATAATTGTCCACCTCACATTTTATATCCTTCCAATTCTATGTCTTCTTTTTCTGGGACAATAAATTTGGAGAGAGGTGTTTTTTTCTGTGGATTACCTGGAAGGGAGAACAGTTTCAATGCATCCCTTTCTCTCATAATCTTCCATTTCAAGTTCAGCCTTGGACTTTTCACTTAATAAAATATAGTAAAAAAAACATTGCTTTTTAGAGTTAATCTATTTGGTATTGGAGATAACCCTGGCAAAAGTAGAGATATACCTAGCTCTCAATATGCAGTCTTTAATTTTTTGGTTCTACTGTTTTGGGAAGAATAACTTTAAAATAAGCAGCATTTTCCAAATCATTAAAATGATTTTAAAAATCATTAGATACATTAAAATTCCTTTTACATGCTTTAGTTTTATTTATCCAACAATTAGTTCTCAGAAGTTAAAGTGCTTTTATATTTATAATCACTTACCATGTAAAATAGTTCTATTTCAAATTGCTATTTTCTCATTAAGTTATCTTACTTATTAGTATACAATTATATGTTTTTTTTAGAATTTTTAGAAAATTCTAAAATTGCATTTGTAAATAAATACTGTAATTTCAGCTTTTCACTAAATAATTCTGAACTTCCCAGAGAGTAAAGATCCAAGTTCTTTAGTACATCACTTCTGAACACTACCTTTACCCCTTTAGCTCATTGAAAAATCCTTAAAGTCACAGTTCTTTTGTTTTTGTTTTTACTTTTAAGAACAAAAATTCTGAGGAGCATCATTTTGCAATAAACCTCTATTAATCCATGAAAATACTAAGAGCTTTGACAGCTCCATCATTTTGCCTGGAATGCTGTTCTCCAACACCCTGTCTGTTCCTGTAAGGCTTTTACTTGTTTTCAGTGGTGGCTCAATGGTAGAAATTTTACCTTCCATGAGCAAGATCCAAGTTCAATTTTAGGCCAATGCACTTCACGTGCAACCACTGCCAATCTGTCAGTGGAGGCCAGTGTGTTACTTTGATGTTGAATAGGTTTCAGGGGAGCTTTCAGACTTAACTGGAGTAAGAAGAAAATTCTGGCAATCTACTTCTAGAAAATCAACCAAGAAAATCCTATAGATCGCAACTGTCTGATACACAACTAAACATGAAGATGGCACAGGACCAGGCAAAGCTTCATTCTATTGTGGGGTTGCCATGATTCAGGGGCCAACTCAACATCAGCTAACAATAACAGAGCTACCTGGACATCCCTTTTCCAGTGAAGTCTTTGCCAAAGCCTGTAAAAAAAAAAAAAAAAAAAAAAAGTTAGCTGTTACCATTCAGATCACACCTTATTATACTATTCTGCATGTTACTTTACAATTTTTCCTATGTCTGTCTCCTACATAAACTATGAGTTCATCAAAGGTAGATAAAGAATCTCATCCATCTTTTTAGCCTCTGAAAATCATCAAAACTAGTCTTAATGGTAGACTTTTAGTGACTATAATTCTGAAAACTTTGTGAAATCCCAAGTTCTCCATATTATTCATGACCCTAAAATATAAGTCACTAATGAGAATGAATGGAATATTTTTATTTTGCACAAGGGAAATGGGAATCTAGAGTTCAGAAGTCATTACAGGTTCTCATCTGTTCTTGAACAGGTAGTTTCCTGGGCCCTTCCAATGTCGTTCCGACACTGGTAGCATTTGATGAAAGGATTTTTTTATTTGAAAAGACAAATTATCAGGAAGGCTAGAAAATGGAGGTTTGGAGAGAAATATCTAGGGAGAAAATTACTGCATATGACTACATTCAAAGTTAATATTCTTAGGAGAAAAAACTTTTGAAGAGCTATAAATACTTGAGAAAAGATGAAAGAAATTATTTGTGCATTAAAGACAAATGTGGCAGGAAGGAAAATAACTATTTGAAAAAGTTCAAAGGTCAGTCATAGATGCTAAAAATTTTTTTATGAGGAATATGGAGAAAAAAAACCTCAGCATTGTTATAATTAAACAGTAAAACAGATATTCTAGTCCTTGACACAAAACCTCATAAAATCATCTAATGCTTTTCTTTCTAATAGAACATTCTATTTTAGTCAAAAATGACTCAAGTTGTTTGGTCAGGCTGAAAATCCTAGGTTTCTAAGCAGACTGAAGACTTTTCTTTCATCACTCACACACAGACATACACACACACACACAACACACAAACATGTCACTTTGGTTTCCCATCTCTTGCTATTGACGTTTTCTTCTTTGACTAGTCCCTCATCTTTTAATCAAAGTTAATGTGGCACTGAAGTTCCAAAATTTAGCTTTCAAAACCATTATAGAGATAAAAACACATACACAGCTGGGCTGTCAGATTTCTAAAGAGGAATCTTTTATGCTCTGCAATGAAATGATGCCTGCTTGTCTCTCTCCATTTTCTTTCCTCTGCTCACTGCTGAAAAGTTTTGACTAATTCTGAGGATTCATATAATTGGATATGCATTATTCATCTTTTCAATTGATAACCTAATCAGTCCTTGAGAAATGCTGATTTACCTATCAGCATGCTATACTGGCTACATACAATCCACTTATGGAACTACATTTTATATTTGAATTAAGGAAATTATTAAATCTATTACTGATCATGCTTATATACAACTACATGCATTACATCACATAGACTGTTGTTGTTAAGTGCTGTTAAGGTGGCTCCAACTAATAGTGACCCTATGTACAAAAGAACAAAATAGTGCCTGGTCCGGGACTATCCTCACAGTATTTGCTATGCTTGAGCCCATCATCAAAGCCATTATGTTCATCCATCTAGATGAGGGTCTTCCTCTTCTTTGCTTACCTCCTACTTTACCAAGCATGATAATCTTCTCCAGGTAACAGTCCCTTTCAACAACATGACCAATGAACATGAGACGAAGTCTGCCCAATCTCACCTTTAAAAAGCATTCCAGCTGTACTTCTTCCAAGATAGATTTGTCCATTTTTCTGGGAGTCCATGGTATTGTTTGTATTTTTCACCAACACCACAATTCAAAAATTCTTCTTCTATATTCCTTATTCAGGGAGCTCTGGTGGCTTAGTGCCTAAGGCATTTGAATACTAACCAGAAGGCTGGTGGTTCAAAGCCACCAGCTGCTCCTCAGAAGGAAGATTGGGCAATCTACTTCCATAGAGATACTGCCTCGGAAATCCAAGGATGGGTTGCTATGAGTTGAAAACAACTCAATGGCAGTGAGTTTGGTTTGGTTTATTTCTTATTTATTGTCCAACTTTCACATGTGTATGTGACTGTTGAAAATATCATGGCTTGAGTCAGGTGCACCTTAGTCATATCCTTGTTCTTTAACACTTTAAAGAGGTCCTTCCATCAGATTTGCTCAGTGCAGTATGTCGTCTGATTTCTTGACTGCTGCTTCCAGAGGCATTGTGCATCCAAGTGAAATGAAATCTCTGACAACTTCAATCTTTCTCCACTTATCATGGTGTTGCTTATTGGTCCAGTTCATACATCCACAGCTATTTCTTTATGCTGAGGTGTAATCCATACTGAAGACTGTAGTCTTTGAATTTTATTTGTAAGTGCTTCAAGTCTTCTTCATTTTCAGCAAGTATGATTTTGTCATGTGCATATCCAAATTGTTAATGAGTCTTCTTGCATCTTAATGCCACATTCTTCTTCATACAGTCCAGCTTCTAAGATTATTTGCTCAGGAACAGATTGAATAAGTATGGTGAAAGGATACAACCCTGATATACACCTTTCTTGATTTTCTTGTTCATTTCCAATGACTGCTTCTTGGTCTATATACAGGTTCCCCATTAGCACAATTAAGTGTTTGGAATTCCCATTCATTGCAATCTTATCCTGAATTTGCTATGATCAACATAGTTGAATGCCTTTTCATAGGCAATAAAACACAGGTAAACATCTTTTGAGCATAGACTATTTACTTTTAATTTATTACTTCCAGCTGTCCAGAGATTTGTCTAATTTAACATACAAAGCTGACATAAAAAAAAAAAAAATCTGAAAATGGGACAAAATTTGCCTGAGAAAAAGAAACAGAAGTATAAATGAAAGCCAATGAAAGCATCTGCAAAACATATAATGGGTCCAGTAGGAAATTTAAAAGATTGAAGTTTAAGGCTTAAAAATGTAAAAATATAAGACTTCATTTTTTCAGGCAGTGGTATATAATACACATTGAATTTGAAAGATATAATTAATAACTAGCGGGGCTTGTGCAAACAATCTATCATTTTTCATATAGTGTTTATATCAAGTGTAAAAATAAAGGAAGGACTGTGCAAAACAAACACAAATGACATATTATTTGCATATTTTCTCACATTGTAGGGTAAGCCACATATGTTAAAAACAGTTGTACTTACCTCAATGCTCTTTGCAAATACTTGCCATAAAGAATACTTTTTAAAAAATGAATTTTAAGTATAAAACAACAGGATACCATGGCATAACCAGTTATAGGAAATGGATAAGATAAAAATAAATCATACATTCAAGAGGTTAATTTCTTCACTGAATAACTTAACTGGTTGAATATGAAAAGCGTTCCAGTGAAATCCCTCTCTGATTGAGTACCTTAAATCAGAGAGAAACAAAAACTTAGGAACAATTCCTAAATAACAAGTGTGTGTCAACAGTGATGCCAGGACACTTGCCTGTAGCTTTAGATTCATCTTTTATGGTTCTTCCTTTTCACATTATACTCCAGCCATATTAGGCTATCTATGGTTCCATGCTACTTCATGTCTCCATTACTTTACATGCTAGTTTATCTATCTACCTTTTCCTTCATCTTCTCTGTGTTCGATTGCTAAGCATTTCTTTACCCTTTAAAATACAGGGCAGTCTTCGTATCTTAAGTTAAGTCAGTCTTCCAAGAGTGGTGTTTCTCACATTACACTATAACGTTTTGTTTACGTGTCCATCTCTTTCTACAGACTGTGAGCTCGTTGGCTGAAGATTTCATGTCTTTTCAGCTTCCTATCTCTGTTGTTGTTGATGATGCATTTAATGATGTCTGTTACAAAATAGGCACACAGCCCCTGGGTTGGTTTTCATTTATTTGTGCCACATAAGAGTGCCCAAGACTTAGTCTCAAGTCTAGTGACTCAGTGACAGTAGTGGGTTAAATAGTAGTCCCCCAAATTCATGACAACCTGGCACCTCAGAATGTGACCCTATTTGGAATAAGGATCTTTTCAGATGTAATTATGGTAAGAATCTTGAGATTAGGTCATTCTGGATTAGGGAGGGCTCTAAAGCCAATAACAAATATCCTTAAAAGACCAATAGACATAGAGGAAAAAGCCATAGGAAGCAGAGATTGGAGTGATGTGAACAAGAACTTCAGGAGCTACCAGAAGCTAAAAGAGGAAAAGAATTTTCCCTTAGTCTTCAGAGGGAGCATGGCCCTGCTGTAATCTTGACTTCAGACTTCTACTGTCCAGAACTGTGATAGAATAAATTTATGTTGCCACCAATTTGTGGTAATTTTTTAAGGAAACTATAACCTCACTGCTGTCAAGTTGGATCTGACTCATAGCAACCCCTCTGTGGGTTTCTGAGGCAGTATCACTACAGAAGTAGATTGCCCAATCTTCCTTCTGAGGAGTGGCTGGTGGGTTTGAACTGCCAGTCTTATATAGGGAACTAATTGAATGATTCTTTTAATCTTTTACTCTATCTTTGGGAACTATAGATTTTATATCAAACAAATGAAACATTCTATTTTTGGACTGACTTTTCTTTTCTTCTCTCTTTTTTTTTTTTTTTTTTTCTATATTGTGGTATCCTTTAGTATGAAAACAAAATTTTAAAAGAGAAAATGAATGAAAAAGCCATACCTACATTTTTAGCCCCAATATTCACTGCGTGGCTGGCTTTTTCTAGTCTTTTCATATACAAGATTTCATTCTGTTCTTACAGTTGTCTTGTTCATTTATTGACCAAATGTTAAGAAGTTTTCCTGTTTTCCAGACACTATCCTAAGCACTGGGGTATACCTTCATATAAGATACATGATATCTCGATGTACTTCCATTATAAAACTTACATTCTTGTGGAACAAACATATTTTAGATAGGTACATAAACTTTTGAACATTGTGGTATCGATTATACCATTAAGAAAAGAAAGTCTAGTTTGGAGATAATAACTAAGAAGTTCTTTTTGTATCATGAATTCAGGAAAGGGCCTTCAGATGAGGGAATATTTGAAGATATCTGAATAATGAGACCGGAGTAAGCATGGAAAGATATTGGTGAAGATTGCCACACTGATGGTACAAGCACAATGATCCTGGAGAGAACAGAACCTCTAGAGTTGAGACATGACAAACAGCAAATTAAGTAAGGCAATGACCTGGAAGAAGCATGTAGGAGCTAGATCATGGAGGACCTTTAGATAACAATACAGAATTTGATAAAATATGATTTACATTTTTCAAAGTCCACTCTTGTTGCAAAGTGGAATGTGGGCTTTGTAAGGGCAAAAGTGAAAGAAAGAAGATGACAAGGTTAATGCATGAAACAGACAAGAGTTGATGGAGGTTTGATCCAATACACTAGTGGGAGTGTGGGTAAAAAAATGGCAGGATTCAAGATATTTTTGTTTTGTAGAGTTGACATTAAGGAGCCTTGGTAGCATAGTGGTTAAGCACCTGGCTGGTTACTGAAAGGTCAGAAGCTGAAACCTACCAGCTACTCTATGGGAGAAAGATGTGACAGTTTCCTTCCATAAAGATTACAGCCTTGGAACCTCCGTGGGGAGATTCTACTGTCTATAGGGTCACTATGAACTGGAATTGACTTGATGGCAACATTTAAAAAAAAACAAAAAACTGACATTACCTGCTGTTGGATTGGATATGCAAGGTGATGTGGAAAATGTCAGGGGATATCAAGTATGACTCCTAGCTCTTGGCTTGATAATTTGGGTGAACGGTGTTATTTCAAATTGAAATGTAAAACTAGAGAAAAGGAAGTTGTTGAGAAGGGGAGAGAATAGAATAGCTATAAAGATAATGCATGAAGAACTCATGCTAAGTTACTGAGAATAACAGGGTAGTAGTGGAGAGGAAGAGATTGAACAGTTGTTCATTTTCAATGAATGCAAGATTATGAGCAAGTGGTCAGTAGATGACAGTGACAAGGATGCCTAGAGTATGACAAAGTCCAACCTCAGGCTTTCAAAAAAGCTGGAAATTTGAGGTGTGAAGAAGAAAATTATCTGAAAGGGGCATGAGGATCCAGGAGCAATCCTGCCTCACCAGGCCCCACGGTATGTGATATGTGTTTCATGAGCATGAAAGGGGGTAAATCCAGCATGAAAGGCATATTTTGGAAGATGTTGGGGATAAGGTAATTTTTATGATGGTGACAATGAATTTCAGAGGACATTATAAAAAGATTTTGGACTCAGGGTGGACTGAGGGAGTTATATGAAGGAGTATGCAAGTCCATATGATGATATAAATTAGATAATAATAAATGACCCTGGAGGTTTGGGTCTTTGGCATGACCCAGAATGTCCATATTAATTATTAAAATATTGAAATATTTCCATATTTGGTAAACAGCCACTACCTGAGCTCTCATAGTATACTGCCCATAATCAGGGATACTTTGGTCCTTTTCCCCCAAGACTCTGACCCTCCTACGATCTAGTAACCGTAAAAAGCACATCACTAGGTACAACAGGGGGTTTCCAGAACATTTCATCAGTGCTGTACCTTGTATCCATTTTCATTAATCTACATAGGTATGCTTATTCAATATTTTGAATTCCATACTTTATGTATGTCATGTGCAGTATGATGCCTGGGTGGTGATTGTGGTAAAAGCAATGCAAAGCATAATGAGATTAATACGGATATTTTCTCAGGAGAAGGAAAATAATCTCTTCACACTATACCATCTAGCAAAGAGTGGGTCTTTTAGCCAGACTAGTGAGGGTGATAGCTCAGTAAACAGGAGGAAGAACATCCCTAACCAAAACAATTATTATACTGAATTTTACCAGTGATTAAAATTGAAGAGTCACAGCATGCCAACATGAAATTCCAGAGGATAAAGTACACTGAGATAGTGAATATATCCCGCAAGGATCATAAAAAAGTGGATGTTCTTTTTACCACACACATGGATACATGCTCACAAGGTTTAAATTACTTGTTTTACTGATGATGGATCTCAAATTCCACTCTGAGGCTTTCAGATCCCAGAATCCATGTATTTCATTCAAAACGCATTATGTATCTGCATGCAACAAAATGTAGCATTCTGACACCTCTTCAAATTCACCACAATTATAGAATCCTTAAAAGAATAAAAGATGAAAACCTTAGTAAACACTGGTGCATACTGCAGCCTATCCCAAAGAAAACTGGTGCCCCATAGGGTTTCCAAGGCTGTGGACCTTTGTGGAAGCAGACTGCCACATCTTTCTTCTTCAGAGAAGCTAGTGGGTTAGAACAGCCTAGCTTTTAGTTTGCAGTTGAGTGCTTTGAAAGGGAAAAAAAGGGAACTTTAATAAATAACACAATCTACATAAACTTTCAATTTTATTAGAATGCTATAAAGAAATCATGGTAAATTTCAGAAGCTCTACCTAGGATTTTTGTTGTTTTTTTTTAAGGAGACACTTTCTTGTTTTGCAATGTAACTATGTTGAATTAAAAAAAAAAAAAAATTACTTAAATGTTGAGCTATAGCACCAAATAGAACAAACTATGAAAGCATTTGGATTAAATCCTTGAAAAGAGAACATGATATTTAAGTAGATGGATTAAAAGTAAAAGTACTTTTACCACACAATGCATAAGTGAAAACATATATTAGAGAATCTATAATGTGTTGTTACCTTGAAGCTATTTGAAAGAATCGGGGTTGTGTTACACAGGTAACTTCAAGGAGTAGGTAAAGTGAAGTCCTTGTAAATAGATAAAGTTGATCAAATGAGGAGAGATCTCCCTAGATAATTTCTTTCTGAAGTTCCCTTTAATTCTCAGTATAATTCCAAAAACAACTTTTTAGGCCAATAGGGCATACTATCTATGCAAAGAAAAAAAAAAGGATGGTATTTTCAGGGACTTTATATAAATAATGTCAATTTCTCTTGGACGAAATGTGCTTTGAAGCTCTGCACTAAGTAACATCAATTCTACCAATTCATGTGTACATATGATAGCTGTTGATGTCATAATTAAAATGAGATGTGCCTAGGACACTCCTGGTTTATGCCTGTTTGATACAATTTTTATTAACCATATCTCTTTTGCTCTCAAAATTGTCCTTTTTGGAAGGCAAAGTATATGGTCATACCAATTAAAAATGATATGTGAGTCACTTTACAAAGACAAAGAAACTGATATTGAACACAGAAAAAAAGCATCTTAACTGCCCAAACCACAGCACTGTAGAAAGTTTAATATGATCCTTCTGAACATTAATTACTATTAACATATGGAAAGGAAGCTCGAGTAAATGAACTGTATTCCTCTCCTTTCTTTTTCAGGGATGAGGTGAACTTCTACATGTCCCTTCTGCCTGTTTGCATGACTTTTGTCAGGCAGTGCATATAGTGAAATAAGGATTGACGCTAGAGAGATTTGGGTTAAAATCTACGTTTTGAAACTTGCTGGCTGTGCTCTTGGGTGAGTTATGCAAGCTCTCTAAGCCTCACTTTCTCATCTGCAAAAACCCTTATTTCGAATTCAGTAAATGAGAAGTGATATCATTATATAATCATCATCAACATTATTGTCATCATCACAATCACTGTTCCATCTTCTCTCCCAAATTATATTTCACCTCTCCTTTCTAAATCATCTTTTTTTCCTGCTCATATACATCTTTTTGGTCACTCTCATTGTAAACATAAAACAGAAGAAAATACAGCAAAACCATGTAATATCCCCAGGAACTTTGGTCAGATTCTAACTGCCACTAGCAAAACATTTAGAGGTTAGTTTTTCCTCTTTGTCTCTTCTTTCTCTTTAATATTCAACACCCTGAAATTTGATTTCCACTTCTTCCACTCCATTGCAACTGTTCTCCAAAGAGTAACAAAGACATGTACATTATCCAAGTGAATTATATACTCTTACTTTAATCTTACTTGACAGTTCTTCAATATTTGACACTACTAACCACACCCTCTGAAACTCCTTTGTATTATATGACATCACCAGATTTGCTGCCTACCTTTCTGAAAATTAACTGCTGATTTAATTTGTGAGATGGACTTTCTCATTTGCGTATTCGGTAAATACTTCAACTCAATAGATTTGAAGTAACACTCACCTTCACTGGTCTTTTCATTCTCCACTGACTCTTACTCCATAAATATAAGGTGAGAAGAATGAGTTGTTGTTAGGTATTATCTAGTCTGCCCCAACTTATAGCAACCTTCTGTACAACAGAATAAAACAATGCCCAGTCCTGCACCATCCTCACAATCCTTTCTATGCTTGAGCCCATCATCACAGCCACTGTGTCAAAGCATCTCTAGGGTCTTCTCCTTTTTTGCTGACCCTCTACATTACCAAACATAATATCCTTCTCTAGGGACTGGTCCCTTCTGATAGCATGACCAAAGTAGGTGAGATGAAATCTGGCCTTCCCACTTCTAAGGGGCATTGCTGCTGCACTTCTCAAGGAAGACCTGTTTCTTCTACTGGTGGCCCATGGTATTTTCATTATTCTTTGCCAACACCACAATTAAAATGCACCAACTATTCCTCAGTCTTCTTTACTCATTGTCCAGTTTTCACATTCATATGAAGTCATTAAAAATACCATGGCTTGGGTTTGGCACACCTTAGTCTTCAAAGTGACATCTTTGCACCTTAACAGTCTAAAGTGGTCTTTTGCAGCTGATTCGCCCAATGCAATATGACATTTAATTTCTTTTTTTTTTTTTTTTCCCATATAAAACTTGTCTCTTAAATATCCATCTATTTACCCTCTCTTCCCTTCTGCTCCCAATCCTGGAAACCAACAAAGGAAATTTCCTTCCCTATGTAAAACCTTTGCTTGTCTTTTTATTACAATAGACCTATAAAATATTTGTCCTTCTGGGGTTGACTTATTTCAATTAGCATAATGTTCAAGTGATTCTTGACTTCTTCATTATCCTTTATCATTGCATAGTATTCCATTGTGTGTATTCCATGTCCTCTTCTGAATCTAGCTTGAATTTCTGGCAGTTCCCTGTCATTATACTGCTGCAACCATTTTTGAATTATTTTCAGCACAGTTTTACTTACATGTGATATTAATAATATTATTCTATAATTTCCACATTCTTTTGGATCACCTTTCTTTGGAATGGGTATAAATACAGATCTCTTTCAGTCAGTTGGCCAGGTAGCTCTCTTTCGAATTCCTTAATATAAAGGAGTAAGCACCTCCTGTGCTGCATCCATTTGTTGAAACATCTCAATGGGTATTATGATAATTCCTGGAACCTTGTTTTGCACCAGTTTCTTCAGTGCAGCTTGGGAACCCTGAGGATAATCCTAAATTCCTCCCTTCATATAAGCATCTACAACCAATTAAGTCCTATGAAGTTTTCCTCTTAAATGTTTCTCAAATCCAACTCCTTCTCTCCATTGTAACTCTGTGTCTACCTCATAATATATACCCTGTCATCAGCCTTTATTCCACTTATATAATTACTCATATTACAAACACCACAATATATCTAAAAGAAAAGTATAAACATGTGATAGTTAGAGTTGTGTGTTGACTTGGCTAGACCACAATTTTGAGTAGTGTAAGCAGTTGGGATGTGGTTATTGCCATGATGGGATCAGATGTATATGTTTTGAGCAGCTAATCCATTGAAAGGGAGTTTCTCTAGGGGTGTGGCCTGCTTCCAATATATTTATGGACATCTTGGGAAAAGAGACACCCTTCTGTGGATCGAGATCCTGTTGTGCTGCATACAACTGTCCATGAGCGAACAACCCACCATTTGGACTGGTGATCTTGTATTTCACTCATTGGAGTCAGCAGCCAGTATACTGCCTGCCAACCTCGAGCTCATCAGCCCCTGCAGCTGTGTGAGTCGGGAAAAGCCTCCATCTTGATGTTTAATCCAAGAACTCAGGATTTGCCAGCTTCTATAAGTGTGTGAGCCATTTTTCTAAGATAAATTAACTATATATCTATACGTATATATAAGCTTTTCTGATTTTGCTTCTCTAGAGAACCCAGCCTAACACAAAACATGAAAATTACAAACTTAAATTCCTTCAATGTTTCCCACACCATCTGTAAATGAAACAGTAATTTTCTTGGCATTGTCTACAAGAAAAATTGCCACTAGTCATAGAGTGCTTTTTATGTAAATTAGGAAAAAAAAAAACTTTTTTCAAAAAAAATGAAAAATAAAGATGGATATATTATACAACATAAACAAGCATTTAGGAGCTCTGGTAGCGTAGTGCCTAAGGCACTTGACTGCTAACCAGAAGGCTGGCAGTTCAAACCCACCAGACACTCCTCAGAAGGAAGATGAATGAAAAATTACTAAATCAGTTCCAGACCTCAATAAATATGAGATAACATGCTTTTTTTCTTTTTTGTACCTTTTTAAAAAAATAGAGTTGAAACATATATATAGAAAAAGTGCACAAAACTTAAGTGCACAGTGCGGCAGATTAACATATTAACATACCGTTAATTAACATATGGAGCTCCTAGGTAAGGATATAGAGAATTACCAGCATCATAATAAGCTTCCTTCATGCTCACTGCCTGTCTTTCATGATATCACAAAAGATTGATTGTAATTATTTTTGGATTTTATAGATACAGAATAACATAGTATATATTGTATTGCATCTGGCTGCCTTCATTCACCTTACGTTTGTGACATTAGTCATATTGTGGTTCAATTACTCTCATTGTCATAAGACATTCCATTATATGAGTATGTCACAATTTAATTATGCATTTCATGCTTGATGGTTTTATTTATTTATTTATTTATATTAACCAGTCTTTGGTTATTAGTAGTAACAATGCTATAAGTATTCTCTGCACATGTTTTTTGGTGAACATATATACCTGCTTCCAGTGGGTGTGTGCCTAGGAGTGGGATGTTCAGTTACGGAGTACGCACATGTTAAATTTTAGTAGATGCTGCCAAAATGTCTCCGAAAATGGTGGTTACCAAGTGTTTAAGTGTGCAATTTTCCATACACTCATCAACCCTTAATACTGTCAGTTTATTTTCAATGTATCCATTTTGGTGTACACGTCTTTCGCTATTGTTTTAACTTGTATTTCCTTGATTATGATGTTGAGCACAATTTTATGTGTTTATTAGCCATTTGGATATCTTCTTTTGTGACGTGCCTGCTCAAATTTTTGTCTAACATTTTTATCAGATAATTTTGTTTTATAAGTTTAATTGTATAAATTATAGTATATTCTAGATATGAAACTTTTCAGTACACATATTGGAAATGTATTTTCTCCATCACCCACATATTGTCCTCTAGTCTACATATTCATCCTCTATTCCAAACCATCCAAATTATCTGTGGTTAGTTTCTATTATCTCTGTTTTGGGGGTATTCTTCTTCATTTGCTTCTGTTTTTCTGACACAGCTAATACTTCTTTGTTGAATGCTATACACTATGTATGAAAAAAACATAGTGATACTGGTTATTATCTTCCTCTAGGGGAGGTTTAATTTTCTTCTGACCAGCAGGTAGAATACAGACAGAACACTTTAATTCAGTGAAAGCTGGTCTATTTCTGGTTTGCCTTTTTTTCCTAGAGCATATCCCTTTTGGGATCTAATTGAATGCCTGCGGAGCTCTGGTGGAGTAGTGGTTAACACATTCAGCTGCCACCCAAAAGGTTGGTGGATTGAACTCAACCCATCAGTGGCTCTGTGAGAGAAAGATGAGGCAGTTTGCTTCTGTTTCCAAACTTGTAAACCCATAGGGAAATTCACTCTGTCCAGTAGGGTCACTGTGAGTAGAAATTGACTTGATGACAGTAGGTTTGATTTGTTTTTCTCCTTCGCAGGATCTCCACTTTGTTTTTTGTCTCCTCTGCACCATGTTGTTGTTGTTGTTATATGCCGTCGAGTCATAGCGACCCCTCCTTGGGTTTCCTAGGCAGTATCACTACGGAAGTAGGATTGCCCAACCTTCCTTCCGAGGAGTGGCTGGTGGGTTTGAACCGCCAGCCTTCTGGTTAGCAGTCAAGTGCTTTAGCCACTATGCTACCAGAGCTCCCAATAAGACTGCTAAATTCTCTGCGTCCATGTTTAGTCTCTTAGCAGTTGCTTTCCACTGGGTTTTTCTTTCTCTCTCTCCTAGCATATGTAACCTAAGGATCTGCAAAAACCTTGAGAAAAATTGCATGCAGAACTTTAGGCTCACTTCTCAGTCACTCCTTTTCTCTAAGATCTTATTTTCTTGAATTTTGCCTTTTCAGTGGTCCTGTATCCAATTTCTCTCAATCTCGTTGAAGCAGCTGCATTTTCTAGGTGCCTGCATTTTGTTTAATCTCTAAGCTCCATAGAGCAAATCAGAAAATACTCCAGGGGAAAAATATGAAGAAAATGTAGTGCTCATCTTATTGAATATCCCCCTCTCTGGGATCTTGATCCCTAAAGTCCTGACTACTCTGGTTGTTTTCCAATGCTTTCAAATAGTAGATACTTTTGTTGTTTGTTATTTTGTTTTTATTTTTGATATGTTCTTGTTACAAAGATAGTCTGCTTTCAGTTACTACTTCATGGACAGAAATAGAAGTCACATTAAGTACAAGTCACCTTCATGATCATTAAGAAGGTGACTTACAACTAATTTATAAACATGAAAGGCATTAGAATCAAAAACATGAAAGGAAGGGCCAGAACTATTTAAAATGGAAGTATAATAAAAAAAAAAAAAAAAAAGTAAAACAAACACTTCTACCTGGTACATCCATTGTTTATCTCAAGCTGTCTAAATTATATCCTCTCCCTTAATATTCAAAGCAAATGTTACTTCTTCCATGTTTTCTTTCCAGATCTCTAGAGTCAGTGTTGAAAATGCTCCCTTTACTTTCTCTAAGGATACCTGTCCAGGGCCTAGCACTTTATATAAAAGGTCCAATTCTGCCCATTTCTTTTTGCTCTCCCCACAGGACACATGCCTCCCACCTTTTAAATCAAATTCTAGTTTCCCTAAACCACAGAATTTTCTGAGATCCTTCCATAACTAATGCTAACCATTTATCCAGATCTGCCAAAGTAAAGTAGCCAACAAAGTCATCAGTGTTTGGACCGCTGGGCTCAAAGTGTGCCCAAGGTATAAATGTTTATAGGTAGGGTTGTCAGATTAAATACCAAATATCCCATGAAATTTGAATTTCAGATAAAGAATGAAATATTGCATAACATATACTTATGCTAAAACTTATGCTAAAAATTATTTGGGTTTTGTCTGAAATTCAAATTCAACCGTGCATTCTATACTTTTATTTGTTAAATATGATTAGTCTACTTTCAGGGTATGTCAATAGAGACACAGTTTTGTGGGCATCTTAGGCCCTTTGTGTAACAGAACAGAGATGGACAGATGAGGAAGTAGGGCAGGCTGCAACCTGGAACACAAGGGCCTAGGAGTCAGGGGCCTGGTGTGGGTTCTACCTGTGTAGTCCGAGAATTTTAAGTTTGAATCTGGACTTCCAGGTTGCTATGAAAATATTTCTATTAAGATAAAAGGCTAAAACATGATTCAATTACAATTATTTATAAATTAAAAATAGGTAGAGTATAGACATACTTTCTGTGGATCTTCATTTGTACATTTGCTGGAACCCTGGAACTGTTGGGGGCCGGACAGTTACCCATATTGTAGGACTTAACTCATATTACATTGTGTGCTAGTTAATCCGCATATTTAGTTCAGTTAACTTACAGTACCATATGGAAATGCTATGATCCTCAGGGCAGGAACTAACACTTCACTCTTTCTAGTCCTAAAATTCTGGGCATTTTGTTGTTGTTATGTGCCGTCAAGTCGGACCCGACTTGGGTTGCCAAGGCAGTATCGCTACGGAAGTAGATTGCCCAACCTTCCTTCCGAGGAGTGGCTGGTGGGTTTGAACCGCCAGCCTTCTGGTTAGCAGTCAAGGGCCTTAGGCACTATGCTACCAGAGCTCCTTCTGGGCATTTTACAGATGAGAAAATTGAGGGCAAGAGTGATAAAGTAACTGAATGAGGATTCAAAGTGGAGAGTGTAAAGCAGACCCCTGAGGAGATTTTTAGTCATTTCCACACCTCATTTACCTCATCTATAAAATAAGCATAATAAATAAAATGTCCTCATCTATTATTAAGGAAATTACTTGTGTTGGTATATGTAAAGCACTTAGAAATTTCCTTGGGATGTTTAGCAAGGGATGAATTCCAGTTTTATTTTAAACTCTGGCCTTAAGGAATAATTTGAGCTACCTGTTGAGATTATCCTGGCCTGCAATTCAGGTTCTAGTGATGATAATTTGAATCTAGGAGCAAGAGAAAGAAAGGAAGTTTGGAAAGTTTGCATCTCAGTGTAGTTGTGGAGTGCAATCAGGAAGTTTGGAAAGAGGAAACTTGCCTGCTTTACAGAGAAATCACTTGTTACCCCAGGCTGTGTTCTTGCTTATAATAGCTATAGATGGATATCCTAATGGACTTCTTTGTACTCTGACTATTGTGGATTTCTAAATAGATAAAGCACTTATTTGGAGACAAATAGTCACTATTTAATAATACTTCCAAAAAACACTGATACAAATCATTCTCTGACTGTGCTCTGTCAGGGTCTGAGCATCCTCCCTTGGCCAGTGTCGAGAGAAACTCTAGCCTTGTTGTTATCTACTATTCTGTCAGTCAGGAGGGCTCTTTGACCCTGGTAACTATCTACCAAATTCCCTGAAGCTATAACTGTTTTGCAGATTCCAGTTTTTCTGAGAACACTATCTGTGGGGAATTTTCCTTTTCTAAAGGCTGTTGCCCTCCTTACACCCAGCACCATGTTATATGTCAAGCAATTGGAATAGGGGATAAAACAGAGCAAAGAATATCTTTGCCCTCAAGGACCTCATGGTCTAATTGAGAACACAAAATGTTGATACCTGAAAACAATTTCAAATAAAAATATGTTTTATATGTTCTGTGCTCAGTGCCAGAAAGTAGTATAGAACGTAAAGATGATAATGATAATAATAATAGTGACAAATAATAAAGCCTACCTTTTGAGTATTTACTACTTGCCACCAACTATTCTAAGCACTTTGCAAACATTTTTGCAAAAGAAGGTGTGTTAGCTTTATAGGGCTGCTGTTACACATGATCACAAACTGGGTGGTTTAAAACAAAAGAAATTTCTCCTCACAATTCTGCAGTGTTGAAATCTGAAATCAAGGTGTCAGCAAGGTCATGCTCCATCTGAAGGCTCTAGGGAAGAATCCTTCCTTGTCTTTTCTTAGCTTCTAGTGTTTGTCTCCAATCCTTGGTGTTCCTTGGCTTCTAACTACATCATGCCAATCTCTGCCTCCATATTCACATAATCTTCCCTGTCTAGTTATGTGTTTTTTCTCTTCTTATAAAGACACAATGCACTAGATTTAAGGTGAAACTATGTGCCCATGTGTGTATATGTGTATATACACATAGGGTGTACTTCTAAATCCCAAGCAATCATGAGACTGGTAGGATGAAGACTGTATTATCTGACCTAATGGGATGGCACACACAAAGACACTTAATAAAGTATTGGCAATTGAAAGCCATTATTGTTGTTTATAAAAAGTAAACATTAAATAAAGGGAATATATTTGAGTTGAACCAATCTCTCTATCCCCATGAGTAACCCATTTAGCATCATAGGAGAGGAGCCCACTTACATCTAAAAAGAGACCCAATCACCTTTCCCAAATTACCCATGTCTGTTACTGTGTTACTGGGCAGGCACTCTGTGAATCAAGTGTCATCAGATATCTCTTTCTCTCTCTCAGCATGTGTGTCATCAGCTCAGGTCAGGTGCAGTATGGCTGTGTTTGGTCCCTCTGTCTCTTTCTGTAGCTATTCTTGGCTGGATCTGGCCTCTGTGCTTATTGGTCCAGTTCTCAACCAGCAGTTTTGGGATAATGCTGGGCTAGTGTCAGAATTAGGCGAGTACTACAATAACTCTCAAAGCAAAACTGTTTTACGGATAACTCACAAACAATGTATGTCCAAGTCTCTGCAAGTAACCTCTTGGCCCTTCAGACAGGCCTTCTTTTAGCCCCCTCAGGACAGACCTCCTCAAGACTGCCCTCTCTTATAGTTGTCGGCAGAGTTGGGGCATCTGCCACTGCATGAGGCAGGTCAGCTCAGCCCTCATGCTGCTACTTGCTTTGCCTGGGCATCTGCTTACATAGGCCTGGCCTACAGCTACTACTCCTTACAGAGCACCCAACTTCACTGGTGACCTCCGGTCTTCAGGGGCTCAGTTTCACTCCCTGGGCCAACTTCCACTCTACAGCTATTTTCTGGTCTCATGATTTCCACTGCTAGCACCTCTGTTGTCATTTCTCTACTGTTCAGCACTGCAGTGTTTGCTACCATTTCTCTTGGTCTTCAGTGTGATCAGCTCAGTGTGACAGCCCTTGACATGTATTACATCTCTTTTATTTGGGTCTAGGTGGTTCTCAGAACAGAGACCCTGAGTCCAAATGACTCACTCCTCTCTAGGGTATTGTTGATCAGGAGGTCCCCAAAATAACAATTAAGAAATTAGCCACTCATATAGGAAAATTATTTGCTAATTTCAAGGCATAGCTTTCCAAGTAGGAGTGTAAACTGATCAGTCCTGTGGCTTGCATGCTGCTTATGTGGATAGCAAAGCAATCAATCCTTGTCAGCTTCATTGGCAGATAGAAAATCAAGTGATCACTTGGAAAATTGAGTCTGACCAATCATTTAGTGAGGATATATAAACCTACAGCCAGAAAGTCCACATATAAGAAATCCATTGCACCACAAAAGTCCACCCTAATCCAGTATGATCTCATCTTTATCTTTAGTTTGATTATATCTAAAAGGATCTTATTTCCAAATAAGATCAAATTCTCAGGTTCTGTGTGGACATACATTTTGAGGGGACATGATTGAATACACTACAGAGGGAGTTTCAGCATATTTATGGCAAAAATATCATAAAATTTTCATGAAGATATGGGCCCTGAAATATGATTGGCTATAGAAAGAGGAGAGTTCAGACATTCAGTTAAGAATGTGTTGAGTAAATACCCTGTGCTGGGAACTGAAGACAAAGGAGACTCAATTCTCCTTCTATGTCATATTTATTAGACTTGGCTGCATAAACCTGAAAAAAGGCAAATCAATAAAAGCTTAAGCAAGAAAATTTCATATCTCTTTCTATCCCAAATAAGATATATGAAGGTAGGTTGTCCATGGTAAGTATGGCAGCTCTGCAGCTCCATCAAGAACCCAGGCATCTATCTTTATGGCCTGCCATCCTCAGAGCCACAGGATCCAGGTAAGATTAGGGAGGCCACAGGCTCCACCCCAAGAGGCAGGAAGTGGGGGAAAAGCCAGGGGACAAGACAGAGCCATGGGATCCAGGTAAGGGGAGAGCAGAGAGGTTTCAGACAACCAAGGGAGACAAACTTGTCTGTCACTTTCTCCTACTGTGGTGGCTGGTGTGTTGCTGTGAGCCTTGAGGTAGTGCCACTGGTGTTTCAAATGCCAGCAGGGTTGCACATGGTGTATGTGTTTCAACACAGCTTACAGACTAGGAAGAAGGAAAAGGCCATCCCCCCCTCAAAGAATGTATCAGGGAAAACCTTAAGAATAACAGAAACACTGTCTGATACATCATTAGGTAAATTTATGAACAGCCTGGAAACATTGTCATATGCAGTGCAGGAAGATGAGCCCCTTAGGTGAAAAGGAACTCAAAATATGACTGTGAAAGAGCTGCCTCCTCAGAGTAGAACTGACCTTAATGATATGGTTAAAGCAAAGTTCTTGGGACCTCCATTTGTTGATGTGGCATGACTCAAATTGAGGAGAAACAGATGCAAACATCCATTAATAATCGGAACATGGAATGTATGAAGTATGAATCTAGGAAAATTGGAAGTTGTCAAAAATGAAATGGAACACATAAAGATTGATATCCTAGGCATTAGTGGGCTAAAATGGGCCAGTTTTGGCCTTTTGAATCATAGGACCATATGATCTACTATGCCAAGAATGACAATTTGAAGAGGAATATGACATTCATCATTAGAAAAGATGTTTCAAGATCTGTCCTGAAGTACAATGCTGTCAGTGATAAGATAATATCCATACACCTACAAGGAAAATGAGTTAATACTGTTGTTGTTGTTATTTACCATACTCCTATTATTCAAATTTACACACCAACCACAAAAGCCAAAGATGAGGAAATTGAAGATTTTTATCAACTTCTGCAGTCTGAAATTGACCGAACATGCAATCAAGATATGCTAATTATCACTGGTGACTGGAATGCAAAACATGGAAACAAAGAAGAATCACTGGTATTTGGAAAATTTGGCCTTGGTGAGAGAAATAACGATGGAGATCACATGATAGAATTTTGCAAGACCAGTGATTTATTCATTGCAAATACCTATTTTGAACACAAACACTAGACATACATGTGGACTTTACCAGATGGAGTACACAGGAGTCAGATTGACTACATTTGTGGGAAGAAGAGAAGGATATGCTCAATATCTCCAGCCAAAACAAGGCCAAGAGCTGATTGTGGAATAGACCATTAACTGCTCATATACAAGTTCAACTTGAAGTTAAAGACAATTAAAACAAATTTTCAAGAGCCAAAATGTGACCTGAATTTAGAGACCATCTAAAGAATAGATTTGATACATTGAACACCAATCACCAAAAATCAGAAAAATTATGGGATGACACAAGAACATCATCCATGAAGAAAGCAAGAGGTCGTTAAAAAGATGAGAAAAAAAGAAAAGACCAAAATTATGTCAGAAGAGACTCTGAAACTTGTCCTTGAGTAGAGAGTAGCTAAAGCAAATGGAAGAAATGAAAAGATAAAAGACCTGAACAGAAGATTTTAAAGAGCAGCTCAAGCAGACAAAGCCAATTACTATAATAAAATGTGCAAAGACCTGGAGTTAGAAAACCCAAAGGGAAGAACATGCTCAGCACCTCTCAAGCTGAAAGAACTATGGAAAAAATTTTAAGCTTTGAGTTGCAATAGTGAAAGATTCTATGGGCAAAATATTGAGTGATGCAGGAAGCATCAAAAAAGATGGAAGGAATACACAAAGTCACTGTACCAGAAAGATCTGGTCAATCTTCATCCATTTTAGGAGGTGGCATATGTTCAAGAACCAATGGTATTGAAGTAAGAAGTTGAAGCTGCACTGAAGGAAATGGCAAAGAATAAGGTTCCAGGAATTGATGGACTACCCACTAAGCTATTTAAATAAATGGATGTCCCACTGGAGGCACTCACTCAGGATGCCAAGAGATTTGGAAGACAGCTACCTGGCCAACTGATTGTAAGACATCCATATTTGTACCCATTCCATAGAATCATGATCTCACAGAATGTGGAAATTAATGAACAATATCATTGATATTGCACGCAAGTAAAATCTTACTGAAGATAATTCAGAAACGATTGCAGCAGTATATTGACAGAGACCTTCCAGAAATGAAACCTGGATTCAGAAGAGGACATGGAATGAAGGATATCATTGTTGATGTTAGATGGATCTTGGCTCAAAGCAAAGAATACCAGAAAGATGTTTACTTGTGTTTTATTGACTATGAAAAGGATTTGATTTTGTGGATCAAAGCAAATTATGGGTATCATTGAGAAGAATGGGAATTCCAGAACACTTAATTGTACTCATGAGGAACCTGTACATAGATCACGAGTCTGTTGTTCCAACAGAACAAGGGGACACTACATGGTTTAAAATAAAAAAGGCAGTGTGTCAGAGTTTATCTTTTCACCATATTTGCTCAATCTGTATGCTGAGTAAATCATCTGAGAAACCTGGAGTATATGTAGAAGAACATGGCATCAAGACTGGAGGAAGAATCATTTACAGCTGACCATACAACTTTGCTTGCTGAAAATGATGATGACTTGAAGCACTTTCTGATGAAGATTGAAGGCTACAGTCTGTAATATGGATTACATCTCAATATAAAAAAAACAAAAGTCCTCATAACTGGACCTATAAGCAGCATTATGATAAATGGGGAAAAAATTCAAGTTGTCAAAGACTTCACATTGCTTGGTTTTACAATCGATGCCAATGGAGCCAACAGTCAAGACATCAGACAATGTATAGCATTGGGCAAATTGGCTGCAAAGGATCTCTTTCAAGTGCTGAAGAGCAAAGATGTCTCCTTGAGAATTAAGGTGCACCAGACACAAGCCATAGTATTTTCAATCGCCTTACATGCATGTGAGAGCTGGACAATGAATAAGGAAGACTGAATTTGATGCTTTTGAGTTGTGGTGCTGGGGAAGAATGCTGTAAGTGCCATGGACTACTAAAAGATCTAATGAATATGTCCTGGAGGAAGTGTAGCCAGAATGCTTCTGGAAAGTGAAAATGGCCAGACTTTGTCTCACCTATTTGGTCATGTTTTCAGAAGGGACCATTCCCTGGAGAAGTATGTCATGCTTAATAAGGTGGAGGGTTGACCAAAGAGGAAAAGACTCTCAACAAGATGGATTGACACAGTGGCTGTGGTAATGGTCTCAAGTATAGCAGGGATTGTGGAGCTGGCATGGGTCTGGGCAGTGTTTCATTCTGCTTTGTATAGGTTCACTATAAATCAAAGATGACTCCATGGCACCTAACAACAACAATCTTCAGAACTGGGTTCCACATGCAAGGTCACTTCAAAGCCCAAGATGGTTTGCGGAAGCCCCGGTAATTGTACAGTAATTGCAGACAAGCAGCAGAAAAGACCAGGAAAGAGTCAAGAGTCCCTCTTCCCACATAAGCCAATCTTTTTGGAAAGCACTTCCACTTTTATAACTTATTTAGGTGGCACCTTTCACTGACAGGGATGCTGAGCTTATTGCATTTCTTAAAAAAAAAAAAAAAAAAAATCAAGATTCTTTATGAAGCAAAAGGGGGAAAATGGATATTGATCTTTTGGCTTTACTTTGCAGTCCTTGTCTTCAAGGTTATCAGAGTCT
This sequence comes from Orycteropus afer afer, assembly GCF_000298275.1. Lineage (NCBI taxonomy): Eukaryota > Metazoa > Chordata > Mammalia > Tubulidentata > Orycteropodidae > Orycteropus > Orycteropus afer. Next base: position 115,921 of record NW_006922150.1, on the reverse strand, counting down.
AGTTGGGGTAGAAACTAAGCTAATGAACATACTCATTTTCTGTTGCTGCTGTAGTAAATTACCACAGACAGTGACTTAAAGCAGCACATATTTATTACCTTGTGGTTCTGGAAATCAACATTCCAAAATAGGTCTCCCTGAGTGAAAATCAAGATGTTGGTAGGGCTGCATTCCTTCTAGAGGCTCTATGGAAGAATTGGTTTCTTTGAATTTTCCAGTTCCTAAAGCCAGTCTAGGGAGCTCTGGTAGCATACTGCCTAAGGCACTTGACTGCTAATCAGAAGGTTGGGATTCAAACCCACCAGCCCCTCCTCGGAAGGAAGATGGGGCAATCTACTTCCGTAGTGATACCGCCTCGGAAACCCAAGGAGGGGTCGCTATGAGTCGGGTCCGACTCAACGGCACATAACAACAACAACAACAAAGCCAGTTTAAACTACATTCTTTGGTTCATGGTCCTCTTCCTCTATCTGTATCTCCCAGTAATAAATCTCTCTGATAATTCTCCTGTAGTCATGTTTCCCTCTGACGCTGAACTCAGCTGGGAAAGATTTTCCCCTTTTAAGTTTATATTGGACACACTGGATAAACCAGGATAATTTCCCCATCTCATGGTCCTTAACATAATCACATCTGCAAATTCTCTTTTTACCACATAACCTAACACATTCACAGGTTCCAGGAATCAGAAGGTGATTTCTTTGGGAAGAAATTCTCTCGGTAGAGGCAAAGGCTTTGTACACGTTCAGAAAAAAATTTGAATGAAAGAGAAGCACAGTTTGAGTAGGTTCTTAAATATCAGGCCTAGATATTAGACATTAACCTATAAACAACTGGAACATATAGAGAATCCTCGATTGAAAGAGAGACTTGATAAATCTGGTGATTTAGAAAATCGCTTCTGATAAAGTGGGTAGTCAAGGAGCCATGGTGGCACAATGGTTAAGCATTTGGCTGCAAACCCACTCAGTGGCTCTGTGGGAGAAAGACCTGGCACCTTCTGTAGATTCTGAAACCAAAACCAAGCCCATTGCCATAAAGTCTAGTGCAACCCAATAGAATAGAGTAGAACTGTTTCATAGGGTTTCTAACAGTGCAATCTTTGTGGAAGCAGACCACCAGAACTTTCTCCCATGGAGCAGCACAACCAACCTTTAAATTAGCATCAGAGCACTTAACCCCTATACTTCCAGGGCTCATTCACATAAAGATTACCAAAACCCACTCCCATCCAGTCAAACCCCCATAAGGGTTCGAAAGCTGTAAATCTTTATGGAGACAGAATGCCTCATCTTTCTCCTATAGAGCTGCTGATGGGTTTGAATAGCTGATCTTTTGATTAGCAGCCAAATGCCTTAACCCGTAAAGATTACATCCTAGAAAACTTGAAGGGACCTAACAACAACAATGTAAACGAAGAGGATAATCAAAAGAACAGTTTACAGATTACACAAACATACATTTAAAGGAAATTTTCAATTAAGCTAAGGAGCTCTGGGGTTAAGACAGTTGGCTGCCAACCAAAAGATGGGTGGCTCAAACCTACCAGTTGTTCCATGGAAGAAAGAGTAGCCAGTCTGCTTCCATAAAGATTTACAGCCTTGGAAAACTGTTTGGGGTCACTCTGAGTCAGAATTGACTCAATGGCAGTGAATTTTTTTTTTTTTTTTTAATTTGAGAAATGGGAAGAAAGGAATTTATTTTGAAAGAATTAACAGATAAGAAAAGTGAAGACATGTCAAAATTGACTGAAGCTTTAAATGTAAGTGACAGAGTGAATGGCAGAGAGAAAATAGCTCACAAAATAGAGAAAGCAACTTTATATATCAAGTAAAGGTTTTTGTTTAGTAACATTAATCATAACCTACTAAAACTGACATATTACTATGGACAAATTTGCTGCAAAAGACCCCTTTAAAATCTAATAAAGCAAAGATGTCACTTTGATGAGGAAGATATACCTGACCCAAACCATGGCATTTCAATTGCCTCGTATACATGTGAAAGGTGGACAAGGAAAAAGGAAGTTGAAGAATTGATGCATCTGAATTGTGGTATGGCGTTGGTATATTAGATAAATCATGGACTGCAGAAGTACAAACAAATCAATACTGGAGGACATACAGCCAGAATGCTCCTTAGAAGCAAGGATGATGAGATTCATCTGGCTTATTTTGGACATATGATCAGGAGGGTCCAATTGATAGAGAAAGACATGATGCTTATAAAATAGAATTTCAGTGAAAAGAGAAAGATCCCCAACTAGGTGAATTGATGCAGTGGCTGCTACAACGGTTGCAAACATATCAAATACCATGAAAATGGCACAGGACTAGGCAACATTTTGCTCTGTTGTCATAAAGTACCTATGAATTGGAGCTGACATGATAGTATCTAACAATAGCAACAACTAAGCTTTATACTAAAGGGCAGTTATATTGCTTATATGAGAAAGGTAAAGCCTCCATTTTCAGGCATCTAAATAATGGATAACAAGTATAATAATTTTCATTTTTGGTAAGTTATGTTGCTTTGGTTGGCTCATAATATTGTACTTGCTTTTTTCCCTCTCAAAGTGAGCCTTCTCATCAACACAAAAGACACATGATAGGCTTATCAGCAGACAGAGACCATAAATATACTGAAATCCTCATTGGGAGCATATTTAAAAAGAAAAAAAAATCTCTAAGTAAAGCAGAAAAGAATTGCAAATCTTGCCTTCAAATAAGATACTATTGTTAGCTTTTATTGAAAGGATCCTGACTAATGGCAGCCCCATGTGTGTCAGAGTGGAGCTGTGCTTCATAGTTTTCAAGGTTATGGCCTTAAATGAGTGGAACAATTGTCAGTAAACATTGTTAAAATAGTTTATCTTATTGGCTACAATACTTTCTTAAAAATTCAATTTCAGAGCATTTTTGTCAGGGGCAAATCACAAATCTTTTATTCAATAAGCCCTTGAGAATAATTATGTGTATTAAATTATATATTGTGAAATTTATAAATTTTAATACAATCAATTACTGAATTATGCATTTAAAGATTTTGAAAGGGCTAACATATTGTTATATATACCACAATAATAATAATAATAAAGCCAGAGATAGGCTTTTAGAAATAACAGACACATTTAAAGGAACATGTCTAAGAGTATCACTAAATGCCATACAATGTTGGCACACAAACAACAAGCTCAAGGAAAATGATTGTCCAATAGCCTCTCTTCTCCCCCTTCACTACTGACCAGCTCACAGATTTTGAAGTGAAGGGGCTCAATGTGGTGTCTAGCAGAATTTCAGTGATAACCATAAAGGAACCAAAGTGCTCATATTGCTTGACGAGAGAGTGCAATGTCTACAGGAGTGAAAATAGAGTCACCAAAGCACCCAGAGGGAGGAGACATATCAGTGAACATATATCATATATAAGACATTGATCAAGGACTTCCAGAATAGTTGAGCAGAAGTTTGCATCAAACTAAAATCTACTTATACACAGAGGCCGTAAGCCACAAGAATTTAAGCTATCACTTTTAATGGGAAGTCATTTATTATCTCAGCCTAATTAAAAAATGGTTGCACCAGTATATTGACAGACAACTTCCAGAAATGCAAGCTGGATTCAGAAGAGGATGTGGAACAAGGGATATTATTGCTGATGTCAGATGGATCTTGGCTCAAAGCAAAGAATACCAAAAAGATGTTTATTTGTATTTTATTGACTATGCAAAACTTTTCATTGTGTGGCTCATAACAAACTGTAGATAACATTGAGAATGGGAATTCCAGAACATTTAACTGTGCTGCTCATGAGGAGCATGCACATAGACCAGGAGGTTGTCATTTGAACAGAACAAGGGGATACTACATGGTTTAAAATCAAGAAGGGAGTGTGTCAGTATTGTATCAGCTCACCATGCTTATTCAATCTGTACGCTGAGCAAATAATCTGAGAAGCTGGACTATATAAAGAAGAACGTGACATCAGGATTGGAGGAAGGCTCATGAACAACCTGTGATATGCTGATAACACAACTTTGTTTGCTGAAAGTGAGGATGACTTGAAGCACTTACTGATGAAGAGTAAAGAATACAGTCTGAAGTATGGATTACATCTCAATATAAAGAAAACAAAAAGTCCTCACAACTGAATCTATAATCAGCATCGTAATATATGGAGAAAAGATTGAAATTGTCAAAGACTTCACATTGCTTGGTTCTACAATCAACACCAATGGAAGCAGCAGTCAGGACATCAGATGGTGTATAGCACTGGGCAAATTGGCTGCAAAGGATCTCTTTCAAGTGCTGAAGAACAAAGATGTCTCCTTGAGGACTAAGGTGTGCTTGACACAAGCCATAGTATTTTTAATCACCTCATATGCATGTGAGAGCTAGACAATGAATAAGGAAGACTGAAGAAGAGTTGATGCATTTGAGTTGTGGTGTTGGCAAAGAATGCTGAATATATCATAGACTGCTAAAAGAACTAACAAATCTGTCCTGGAGGAAGTGCAGCCAGAAATCCTTGGAAGTGAGAATGGCCAGACTTCATCTCACCTACTTTGATCATGTTATCAGAGGGGACCATTCCCTGGAGAAGGATGTCATGCTTGGTAAGGTGGAGTGTTGATAAAAGAAGGGAAAGCCCTCAATGAGATGGATTGATACAGTGGCTGCGGCTATGGGCTCAAGTATAGCAGGGATCCTGAGGGTGGTGTGGGACTGGGCAGTGTTTCATTCTGCTGTGCATTGGGTAGCCATGAGTCGGAAATGACTCTACAGCACCCAACAACAACAACAACAAAAACAATATACTATAAGAAAAATACATATGTTTGCACACACACATACACATTATTAATGACAACAAAATATTTTGAATTGTATCTTTAAGGAATTATATCCTTTTGAATATGCAAGCCAAACTCTTCTTAACCACTTTCTAAATAACCTGACCTTACTTTTTCATCTTAAAGTGAGGGGTAAGACACTCTACTTCAATTATCAGTTCCTCCACTAGCAAGGCAAATTGAGCAACTTGTTAAATATCCCTAAGACTCAACATCCTTATTAATAAAATGAAAATAATAAGAATGTGTTCCTCATAGGGATTTAAACAGCTAATCTTGTAAAAAATACTCAGCAGAAGCTTAAAAGACAGTATTTAATAAGTGGTAAATATTATGATTTAAAATTTGGGGATTAAGCTTAAGAATGACTGACTAACCCCCAGTAGAAAGAGAAAGAAAAAAATGTAATAAACATGTAAGTAAACAAATACTATTTTCATACTGCTGTATTATTTTATTAAACCCAAGTGCATCCATCCCTAGCCAGTAGCCCTCAGCATTCTAACAGTTCAGCACTCAGCTGACAGCTGGGATACTGCAGATTTGGAGTTCCATGAGAAAATGTTTTTGCTGTCAGTATAAATGAATATTTACCAGCCAATGTCTGTGGCAGCCCTTTGGCAGGGGGCATAAAGGGGTAAATATTGGTTTTACCTTCTAAAACTAGAAACTCTAACTATAAACCAGGAGCCCATATACATTAAATCAGTAGATTAATTAATTATAAAGCCTCATTAAAAGTCAAACTACTCATTAGCTTAAATAGCTGTCATATGAACTCTTGATTTATTATAATTGAGAGATTCTAACAAGACTTTTTATTCTTATTTTTAAAGTTACTTTACACTGACTGAATACTAGCAGAGGACAGATTATATTTTCTGGTTCTTACATGTTCAAGAATTTTCAACCAATCAAGAAGAAGAGAATGAGCACTTTATTCTTATGATTGTTATCAAGGCCAGAATTCAATATCATTTTGGTGTTGGTAACCACACAATTCAATCACAATAAAACACTTTCACTTTTAATGAATCAATAGAAAAATAAGAACTATATGACCAATGAGCTATTCCAAAAAGTGAGGCTGAGGTCCTTTATATTTAGTCAAATTAAAAAAAAAAAAAAAAAAAAAAAACACCAAATACCTCAATAATGAAAAGAAAAATAATCCAATTAAAAATGGGCAGAAGACATGAATAGACACTTCACCAAAGAGGAT
>NW_006922150.1:105477-109284 GCF_000298275.1 Orycteropus afer afer | reverse complement strand
GGAGGGGAGGGGGGGGGACACTGTTAGATAAGTAGAGATAAGTATTAATTTGGGTGAAGAGAAGGACAATGTACCAAATGTGAGTGAACAACATGGTGGCACTGAGGAAGAGGAAGACATAGAGAGGTACACAGGAGGTGCAGACAATAAAGATGAACCCTTTTGCACATACAGTACTGCATTTCAGTGAAGGCAAACATGGGTATAAGGGTGAATAAATAAGTGGACAGGCTGAACTATTAGAAATGTCTATGCAGTGGGGAGTGTACCCAAGACCATGTATAGGGTTGGCAGACAATGGTTCTACAAGTGTAGTTGTATGTTCTGTAAGAATTCCCAGGTGTATAGTAGAGCTGACAAGAGACAAGTTTGTAGTCACTTCTTGGCCTCAGACTGCTACGCAGAGGAACTGAGTAGTTGAACTTGTGGGCTTGGGGCCATAGTCTCAGGGTACATCAGCTCAATTTGCACAATATACTACACAAAATATTGTTCCACCTCCTACTTTGGCAAGTAGCAACTGGGATCTTAAAAGCTTGCGAGCAGCCATCTAGATGCAACGATAGGTCTCTCCTCATCCAGAGCAAAAAATAATGAAGAATGCCAAGATTCATGGAAATAATTAGTCCTTGCAACTGGTACACCATGTGATCCATAGCCTATATGACTATGAGATCAGAAGAACTAAATGGTGCCCAGCTACCACTGTCAACCACTTGGAGGGTGATCTATATAGGAGATCCTGGATAGAGAGGGAGAACAATATGGAACAAAACTCAAAATCATTTGGAAAAACAAAAGGGAGGGAGGGACCAGGTTTGCTGGTCTGATAGAGCCTGGTGGAATCACTGAGACTATGGCCCCTAGCTGCCCTTCATGTCTGGAACTGAACCCACACCTGTGGCTTCCAGCCAAACAAAAGACAGGCATATGAGTTGAACATTTACTTGAGGTAGACACATTTCTTAGAACAATCATGGGAGAAAGAAGGGCTTTTTTATGTACAGGGAGACAGCTCAGGGAGGAGTGCATGGATGGACACAGGGAAGAGATAATTATCAGGAGGAAGTGGGAGGGGAACTGTTGCATTGGAGTCAATTGTAGTCAATGTCATGAGACAAAGTGTATGTGAACTGCTGCATGGAAAATGAATTTGCTCTGTAAAGTATCACCAGATCACAAAAAAAAAAAAAAAAACCACTGAAGACCCAAAATCTATACTGTAAAGAGAGAGATAGTCTAATGAGCTCACAAGTAATAGGATTCCCTACACACAGGCATGGACTGAGAGCTGTCAAGAATGCTGAGAATCTCAAATCACTGTACAATGTGTTTTCTTGCCTTCAAGTAAGAAACTATCAAAGATTTACCCAATTTTGGGAAAATTCCACTGTGATCTTATAGGGCTTTTATTTTATCTGTTCTATAGGATGATGAATTATGGGGACACATACCTTCAAGAAACAAGACCAAGATGCAAAGGCAAGAGTTGGAAAAAGTAAAGGCAAAAATATTCCTTCATGGGAAGAAGCTTAGATGAAGATCATCAAGATAATTTTCCTGATTCAGAGAAAGTGGAGTATCTTTTGCCCTTTCACAATCCAGCAACACCATTTGCAAGTTAAACCAGTTGCCCTCAAGTTGATTTTAATTCATGGCAACCCAGGAACATTAGAGTGTAACTATGCTCTTTAAAGCTTTCAATGACAGATATTTTTTTAGAAATAGACCACCAGGACTTTCTTTTGAGGTGCTTTGGGTACACTTGAACCTTTTGGTAGCAGCCAAGAGTGTTATCAATTTGGACTACCTAAGGCCTCTCTAATATATGCTTTTGTTTACTTTTTTTTTTTTTTTTTGGTCACGTATTCTTCTTATCCAAAGACTGTCTTGTTTTCGTCTATTGTTCCAGTATTACTAGAGCCTTTTTCACACTCAAAGTGTACTTGTTTGAATAGTAAAATATATGGCCACTCTATTTTGAGAAACCATGATTGTTTCATAGTCTGGATGAAAAAGAAACTTGAAGTTCTAGCGCCCTTTGATCTCTGATGCCTCCCATTATGACTATATCAAAACCAGAAGTGGACATGAAACTTAAGCATAGCTTATCAGATACTTGCTCCCAGAACTTTGAATTTAGGTAAGTGACAAAAGTTTGAAAGTGATATTGGAGATCAGATTTATCACAATCATTGTGGTTGGGCACAGTGTCATAAAGGTGCTGAAGTGTGGGCTTCACTGTGATTCTCACAGCCGGGCTTCTAGAGTTCACTTTGCTCCTATCTGCTACATACATCTAGTTATCCAGATGCCAGCTCTGGGAGACTCCAACTTTTTTCCAATAATTTTCCAGTCTGTGTGTTTTTTTTTTTCTTTTTATTAAGCTTTCTATTGCTTACAGAGAAGAACCTGTAGGTAAAGTCTGCTACAGGAAGTAGGGAAGGAAAACAAACAAACAAAAAAGTAGTGTAAAAACAAGCAATCAAGCAAATGGAGATTATAGGAAAGATCTAAAGGACAGGCATAAGAAAAAGGGTAGATGCCCTGGGGGTGGTGCAGGGGGGATGGAGGCAATAAAACCAAACCTAGCAGGTTCGGCAAAAAAAATAAAAAAGGTGAGAAAGCAAAAAAAATATCATTGAGATGTTGAACTGCCAGGAAAATTTTAGTATATTACAACAGGCCTTGGCTTCCACTGCAACTAGAAAATGCTGAACACATTTAGAAATAATATTTTAAAGACATCAAAGAACTATGGAAAAAACAAGAGATAGGTGAAATAAAATTTCAGAAAGCCAGAACATTTCTGAGGTCAGGAGATGATTTGCAGTTTTGGGGTTTGTTTTTTTTTAACCCTTTGTGGGAATTTGCCAATTTGAAACCCAGGCTGAGGATGGAGCATTGCTGAAGAATAAAAAGGAACAAATAAGCAAATAAAATGACAAAATATAAGATGATTTGTTAACTCTAAATGGATTAAATATACCTGCTGAAAGACAAAGTTTAGCTGGCTGGATTTAAAAGGAAATCTAAGTATATTGTATTTTAAAGACACAGACAAGTTGAGGGTAAAAGAATGAAAGAAGTTATATCAAGCAAATACAAAAAGGCACATTAGGCTTAATTAATATACAACAAAGTAGGATTTGAGGCACAAGTAATAAGAGGTATAAAAATAATTTCATAATGATTGAAACAGTAAACTCAGCAGGCTATAAAAATCTTAACTTGCATCCACCTAAATATAAGAAGTTCAAAACATGTATACCAGATCTTGATGAATTGAAAGATAACATAAACAAATGCACAAGAGTTGTGGGAATTTTTTTTTTACACCTCTGAATGGTAACACAAATTGAAAAAAAAATTACAATAAACCTATTAAGATGTAATAACACTATTAACCATTTTAGGAGCTCTGGTAGCATAGTGCCTAAGGTATTTGACTGCTAACCAGAGGGCTTGTGGTTCAAACCCACCAGCCACTCGTCAGAAGGAAGGTTGGGCAATCTACTTCCCTAGTGATACCTCCTCGGAAACCCAAGGAGGGGTCACTATGAGTCGGATCTGACTGGATGGCACGTAACAACAACAACAACACAACAACATACTGGAAAATACAAACAAGTGTCATGTGCATATAGGACATTGACTAAAACAGATAAAATGCTGGGACATAAAGCATAATCTCAGCAACTGATATGTATTTATTCAAGAAATGGAAATCAGATTTAAAATGTAAAATAATAGAATCTAAACTAGCAAAATAAAAAATTTCAAAAATCAATAGAAACAACAAAAGTG
>NW_006922150.1:96619-105377 GCF_000298275.1 Orycteropus afer afer | reverse complement strand
AAAAAAAAAAAAAAAAACCTCTCAATTTGAAATAACCATTTCTAAAAATCAGAGAAAATATCACATTTATCATTGAATTATTGAATCCTTCTCAGATCAGGAAAAAGACAACAAATCCAACTATTATCACCTCTATTTTTTCAACAGAGTAGCAGAGGTCCTAGCACTAAGAAAAAAGAATTAAAAGTTGCAAGGTTTGGAAAGGAAGAAATAAAACTTTCATTTTACACAGATGGCTAGGTTTTGTATATATGTTGTTGTTAGGTGCCATTGAATTGATTCCGACTCAGAGTGACCCACTATGACAGAACAGAATTGTTCCACAGAGTTCTCTAGGCTATACTTTTTACAGGAGTAGATCATCCCACAGAACTGAATGAGTGAGATCAAACCATCAACCTTCTAGTTCATAGTCAACTGCTTAAAGTTGTGCCAAGAGTGTACATAGAAAACCTAAAAGAATCTAAAGGTATATTATATATATATATATCATATTAAATTTAGCAACATCTCTAGATAAACCAATATATAAAATTCAAATTGCATGCTTATAGTAATAAATGATTAGAAATAAAATTAATGATGTAATTTATAAATCGCCCTGTCTTCCTTCCAAGGAGTGGTTGGTGGGTTTGAACCAGCAGTCAAACACCTTAGGTGCTATGCCACCAAAGCCTCTATAATTTGTAATAGCTTATAAAATATTAGAAATGAATCACACAAAAGAAGTAAAATATCTCTTCACAGAAAATTACAAAATACTGCAGAAAGAAATTACACCATGTCTGTTTATTGAAAGGCAAGATTGTAAATATATTAATTACCCTTAAATTAACAGAAGAAATGAAAATCTCAATAAAAATCAAATCAGGTTTTATGTAGAAAATGACAAGATGATTCTAAAATGTATATGAAAATACAAAGGGCGGAGAATAATCAAAAGAATATTGAAGAAAAACAACAAATTAGACAACTTAAAGGACTAGAGATTTACTCTGAAGCTATAATAAACCAAAAACCACTCACTGCTATCGAGTCAGAACCGACTCATAGTGACCCCTCCTTGGGTTTCTGAGATTGTATCACTAGGGGAGTAGATTGCCCAACCTTCCTTCTGAAAGCTATAATAGCTAGGCTAAATATTAAATAAATAAAATATTAACATCAACAAAATATCAAATGAAAATATAAATATTAAGTAAATATTAACTAAATAAAATAGCAGTATCAAATAAATATGAAGAAATAAAATAGGCTTAAACAAATCAGTTGAACAGAATAGATCTATACTTATACATACTCTTAGATTTATGAAAAATTTGGACTTGTTATTAGCTACCATTGACTGTTCTGCCTCATAGCAATGATATGTACAAAGAATGAAACAGTGCCTGGTCTTCCACAATCCTCACATTTGTTGACAAGAGTGAGCTCATGGTTGCAGCCACTGTGTTAGTGCATCTAGTTGAGAGTCTCCCTCCTTTTTACTGACCCTCAGCATGATGTCCTTCCTCAGGAACTTGTCCCTCCTGATAACATATCCAAAGTAATTGAGAAAAAGTCTCACCATCTTCACTTCTAAAAAGCATTCTAGCTACACTTCTTCTGAAACAGATTTGTTCATTATTCTCTCAGTCTATGGTATATTCAATACTTTCCCCAACACCTAGTTCAAACACATCAATTCTTCTTCAGTCTCTTTATTAATTGACAACATTTCAAATGAATATGAGGTGAATGAAAATACCATGGCTTGAGTCAGGCGTACTTTAGTCCTCAAAGTGATGTTTTTGCTTTTCAACACTTTTAAAGGTCTTTTGCAGCAGCTTTGCCCAATGCAATATGTCATTTGATTCTTTCACTTCTGTTTCTATGGGCATTGATTGTGACTCCAAGTAAAATTAAATCCTTGACAATTTCATTCTTTTCTCTATTTATCGTTTTGTTTTGCTTACTAACACAGTTGTGAGGATTTTTGTTTTCTGTATGTTGAAGCATAAACTATATGCAGTCTTTGATCTTCATCAATAAGTGTGTCAAGTCTCTTTGTTTTTAGCAAGGAAGATTGTGTCACTAGCACACTGCATGTTGTTAATAAGAATTGTTCCAATTCTCATGCTGTATTTTTCATATAATCCAGCTTCTTGAATTATTTGCTTAGCGTACAGATTGAATAAGAATGAATGGACACATCCATGACACACATCCTTCTTGATTTTAAACTACACAGTGTCTCTTTGTTCTGTTCAAAGGACTGCCTCTTGGTCTAGGTACTGATTCCTCATCAGCCCAATTAAATGTTCTGGAAATCCCATTTTTCACAATTTTATTCATAATTTGTTATAATCAACACTGTCAATGCTTTTGTATAGTCCATAAAGCATAGATAGACATTCTTCCTAAATTCAGCCAATATTCATATGCCATCAAGAATGATATCCTTTATTCCTCACCCTCTTCTGAATCTAGATTGAAGTTCCCCACATAAAGATGCCCAAAAACCTTGTAACGTAGTGCCTAAGGCACTTGACTGCTAACAAGAAGGCTGGCTGTTCAAACCCACCAGCCATTCCTCAGAAGGAAGGTTGGGCAATCTACTTCTGTAATGATACTACCTTGGAGACCCAAGGAGGGGTTGCTATGAGTAAGCCGACTCAACAGCACATAACAACAAAAATGAGGATTAACAAATAGATGTTCTGATTTAAGTATACCAAATTATTGTTTTAAATGGGTGATACACACACACACACACACACACTATATATTTGAAAACTTAAAGCTTCCTTTCAACAAGAGATAATATTGATATTGTTTGATAATTTCTGTATTCTGTTGGATCACTTTTCCTTTGAATGGACACAAAAATGGATCTCATGAAAATGGTTGACCGGGTAGTTGTCTTCTAAATTTCTTGCCATAGATTATTGAGTGCTTTCAGGTGTTGCATCCGTTCTTTAAACATCTCAAATGGTGTTCTGTCATTTCCTGGAGCCTTGTTTTTCACCAATGCCTTCAGTGCAGTTTGGATTTTTTTCATCAGTATCATCAGTTATTGATCATATGCTACCTCCTGAAAGGTGAAAGGTTGAACATCGACCAAATAATTCTTTTTGTTACAGTGACTCTGTGTATTCCTTCCACCTTCTTTTGATGTGTCCTGTATTGTTCAACATTTTGTCCATAGAATCCTTCAACATTATAACTTGAAAAGTGAATTTTTACTTCAGTTTCCCAGATGGAGAAATGTTGAGCATGTTCTTCTCTTTTGATTTTTTAACTGTAGGTCTTTGCAATTTCATAATAATTTCTTGGTTTTCTCAAGTCACCTTTTGTAATCTCTGTTCAGGTCCTTTACTTCATTATTTCTTCCATTCACTTTAGCTACTCTTCATTCAACAGCAAGTTTCAGGGTCTCTTCTGATATTCATTTTGGCTTTTCTCTTTCCTGTTTTTTCAATAACATGTCACTTTTTCCATGTATGACCTCCTTGATGTCATCCCACAACTTGTCTAGCCTTCAATTATTACTGTACAATATATCAAATAGTTCTTGAAATGGTCTCTAAATTTACATGAAATACTTTGGCTCTTGTGGACTTGTTTTAATTTTCTTCAGCTTCAACTCAGATTTTCATTTGAGCAATTGATGGTCTTTTCCACAGTTGGACACTGGCCTTGTTCTGACTGATGATATTGAGCTTCTCCATTGTTTTCTTTCTTTCTTTCTTTCTTTTTTTTTTTTTTCCACACATATAGTTGAATTGATGCCTGTGTATTCCTCCTTGCAAGGTTCATGTATATAGTGGCCTTTTATGTGGTTGAAAAAGGTATTTCCTTTGAATAGGTCATTCGTCTTGCAAAATTCTATTGTGTGATTGGCAGCATAATTTCTATTGCCATGGCCATATTTTCCAATTACTGATCCTTTTTCTTTATTTCCAACTTTCACATCCCAGTCATCAGTAATTTTCAATGCACCTTGATAACATGTTTGATCAATTTCAGACTACAGAAATTCACAAATGTCTTCCATTTCTTTATCTTTGGCACTAGTGGTTGGTGTGTAAATTTGAATAACAGTTGTATTAACTGGTCTCTTGGAGGCTTATGGATATTATGCTATCACTGACAGCATTAAACTTCATGATAGATCTTGAAATATTCCTTTTGACAATGAATGTGACACCATTCTTCCTCAATTTACCATTCCCAGCATAGTAGACCATGAAACTGTCTGATTCAAAATGGCCAACACAAGTCCATTTCAGCTCACTATAGCCTAGGATATCTATCTTCAAGTGTTTCACTTCATTTTTTGACAACTTCCAATTTTCCCAGATTTATACTCTTACATTTCATGTTCTGATTATTAATAGACATTTGTAGCTGTATTTTCTTGTTTTGAGTTGTGCTACATCAGCAAACGTAGATCCAGAAAGTTTTACTCCATTCACCATTTGTCTGTCAGTTTGACATACTGTGTTGGCTTGCATGTTACTGTAGTGTTGAAAGCTATGTCATCGGTAATTCAAATGAAAGCAGCGTCACCAATAGTGGACAGGTTTTAGTGGAGCTTCCAGACTAAGACAGACTAGGAGGAAAGACCTGGAGATCTACTTCTGAAAAATTTAATCAGTGAAAATCATGGATAGCAGAAGAACATTGTCTGATACAGTGCAAGAAATGAGCCCCTAGGTTGGAAAGCACACAAAGTACGACTGGAGAAGAACTTTGTCATCAATGTACAATTTCACTTAATGACAAAGGAAGGAAAATGAAGTAAGGAGTGGAGAAAGAAGGATTGGAAAACAGTTTGAAAATAGAGAGAAATTATAGTTGGAGGGTCTATTTAGTCCTCTTTAAATAGCATCATATCCTTCAAATGAGAATATGAAATGGAAATTCTCCCAAAATGTCTAAAGGTAATAATAGTTTAATTACCATCATATACACTTTAATCTTCATGTGGTATCTGCTCAGCAGCTATTAATTTATGGAGTTTTTTTCAATACTCAGATATTTTATATACTCTAGGTAATAGGATATTTTAAAGTCTTTTCATTTTCTTCAGCTATCTAGATAACAGCAAATGGCATTAATATCCCCACTAAATGAAAATTCATGAAGATGTGAGACACTGAAACTGAAACAATATCTTACATTTTTATTTTTCATTAAAATTATTCATTTTAATTTTATGTTTATGCTACCTGATGGGCAGAGAATGGTGAAACGGGTATAGATAGTACCCTTTCTAAAAATAAACAAATAAATATTATTTAGATTTTAAAATTAACATTCTAAGT
This sequence comes from Orycteropus afer afer, assembly GCF_000298275.1. NCBI lineage: Eukaryota > Metazoa > Chordata > Mammalia > Tubulidentata > Orycteropodidae > Orycteropus > Orycteropus afer. The sequence goes on along the minus strand of NW_006922150.1, from coordinate 100,068 downwards.
AGTTGTTTCTGCAGATTTATTAAAGTGTAATTAATGTATAATGTACACTGGGCTTATTGCAGTATGTGATTTATTGTTTTTCAACATAAGTATATACTTGTGAAACCATTACCAAATAAAAATTATTAACTTATATATAATCCCTAAGTTCCAAGTGTCCCTTTGTCTTCCATCCCTCTTTCCTACTCCCTCCCTTCCCATCCTGGATTTCCCAGTCAGTAAATCACTAATCTACTTGCTATCAGTGTGATAGTTGGAGCTATGTGTCAACTTGGCTGGACCACAATTCTGTGTGGTTTAAGTAATTGTGATGTGGGTTGTTCCCATGATGGGATCAGATGTATATATTTTGAGCAGCCAATTCACTGAAAGGGAGTTTCCCTGGGGGGTATGGCCTGCTTCCAGTATATTTATGGGCATCCTGGGAAAAGAGACACTCTTCTGTGGTTCAGGATTCTGTTGTGCTGCCTACAACGTCCATGAACTAACAATCCACCATTCAGCCTGGAGATCTTGGATTCATCATTTTTTGGAGTCAACAACCAATACACTGCCTCCCAACCTTGGGCTCATCAGCCCCTGCAGCTGTGTGAGTAGGGAAAAGCCTCCAGCTTGATATTTGATCCAAGAACTTTTGAATGACGAGCTTCTATAAGTGTGTGAGCCATTTTCCTAAAATAAATTTCTCTTTCTCTCTCTCTATATATAAGCTTTACTGGTTTTGCTTCTCTAGAGAACCCAGCCTAACACAATCATTATAGATTAGTTTGCATTTTTCATAATTTTATTTAAATGGAATCAAATAGTATATCCTCTCATTTTTGTTGCTGTTAGTTGCAGTCAAGTCAACTCCAACTCATGACGAATTTATGCAAACAAACGAAACATTACTCGGTCCTGAACCATCATCAAGGTGATTGATATGTTTGAGTTCATAGTTGAGGTTACTGTAGCGTGTCTTCTAATCTAGGAGGCTCATCTTGGGCAACATTGTGCTGTGTATTCCTATTCATTGGGGGCAACATTTTGCAATTGGCCACTAGGTCTGATACTAACTGAAGGCTGTTTTGTTGAAGATGTTCTTTCATTTGGGGAGAGCTTTCATTGATTCCTACCTTGGCATTAGTTTTCTTCTTTTCCTTTTTTATCATGAATGGATATTGAAATTTTTTTAAACGTCTTTTATGAATCAGTTGAAATGATCACAGTTTTGTTTTTCTTTGGTGACTCTGTTAATATAGTGGATGGCATTAAATGTTTTTTGGATGTCAACCTAACCTTCTATTCCAAGGGCAGTCTCCAGTTGGTCATGCTTATTATATATTTTGTATATTGTTGAATTGAATTTGCTAAAATTTTGTTAAGAATCTTTGCATCTCTGCTTATGAGAGATATTGGTCTAGAGATTTTTTTTCTTTTTCTTTTTCTTTTTTTTTTTTTTTTACTCATTATATACTGTTTGGTTTTGGCATAGAGAATGTGGACTCTAGGAACAAGTTGGTAGGTGTTCTCTTCCATTTTTTTTAAAGAATATGTCTAGAATTAGTATTAATTTACCCTAGATATTTTGTAGACTTTATCAGTAAAGATATATGCCCCTCAAGTTTTTCTTGTGGAAAGTTAAAAATAATAGTTAAAAATTTATTTTCTGTAATACATTTAGATTTAGGGAGGATAAACATTTTTTGGGAGGTCAACTTTGGTTATTTATGTCTTTCAAATCATTTATTTATTTTATCTTAGGTTTTTTGTTTGTTTGTTTGTTTGTTTTTTGTTTTTCCTAACCAGCCACTCCTCGGAAGGAAGGTTGGGCAATCCTACTTCCGTAGTGATACTGCCTCGGAAACCCAAGGAGGGGTCGCTATGAGTCGGGGCCGACTCGACGGCACATAACAACAACAACAACAACAACCTAGCATAAAGTTGGGAGCTCTGGTAGCATAGTGCCTAAGGCACATGACTGCTAACCAGAAGGCTGCCGGTTCAAACCCATCAGCCACTCCTTGGAAGGAAGGTTGGGCAATCTATTTCCATAGTGATACCGGCTTGGACAGCCAAGGAGGGGTCTCTGTGAGTCGGGTTCAACTCAATGGCACACAACAACAACAACAACAGCATAAAGTTGCTACCAATATTCAATTAATAACTTTTTAATATTTGTATATTTCTTTCAATTTCATATTTGGTCACCTCTTTCTTCTTTTTTTATTCTGACTGCTCTGGCTAGAAGTTTATCACTTTTAGAGTTGTTTTGTTAAAGCTTCAGTTTCATTAGTCTTCTCTACTGTTTTCTGTTTTACATTTCATAATTCCTTAATATGATCTTTATTACATCCTTTCTCTTTATTTTCAGTTTAATTTTTCTTTCATTTTCTACTTTTTAAAAAAAAAGTTGAAGCAGAGACATATTTCAAAATTTTTCTTTCTTTGCCAATAAATATTTTTAATGCTTTTTCAATTTTTTACTGGTACCTTACAAATTCTGATACATTGAATTTTTATTTACATTCTGTTTAAAATTCTAATGTCCCTTATGTTTTATTTTATTAATTCATGTGCTGTGTAGAACTATGTTTTCTGTTTTCCAAATATTTGATGATTTTTCCATAAACTAGGTATAGAGCATTTGGAAGTTTTCTGTTATTATTGCATTTTTTCTATAAATATAAATCTATCCTGAATAGAATGGAGAGGATTCATAACTGAGACTTAACACCCAGACATCCTAAAATTGTCAATTTAAGGCTATAAGGGAAGCTTGAAACAAGTTAATAATAAATAAATAAAAGAAAGAAATGAATATTTATGTTTGTTAGGTCCAGTACTTAAACACTATCATTACTGGGTTAGAAGATAAGTTAGATTACAAGTGGCCTCCTTACTTTACAGATAAGATGTTTAAGACAAAAATGGACCACATAAGCAATTTCCTTTAAATCTTACATCAATTTAATAGCACAAAGGGAACTCAGATTATTTGCCTGTAGTTACTGTTTAACATCCAACACCTCTAGCCCAGAATCGGTCTTCACAGTTTGGTCACTGAATGTGGATCTGGCACCAGATGTGAATAGCAGGCATACTACTTGGATCTGGCATAGGATTCTTTCTATGCTATGAATATTGAACTGACAATTATATAAGAAGTCAAGGTTTGAGTTCCGGCAAGATGGCGGACTAGGCAGAAGGATTGCACAGACCCTCTTCAACAAAGAAAAGGGAAACCAATTAACACTGACACAGAAGATAATCGTGCACCCCTGAGCCTTGAAGGGAAGGATACAGAATTGGACTAAACCCCAATTAGCAGAAGAATTTGCGTCAAAATATCAAAAAAAGGAGACATACGGAGCTGCGGTCTGACAGCGAACGGAGTGACCCTGACAGTACAGGCGGCTCGGAGATCCCCGACTGGTGGTAGGACCTAAGAATTAACCTAAAAATCACCC
>NW_006922150.1:89053-93262 GCF_000298275.1 Orycteropus afer afer | reverse complement strand
AAAAAAAAAAAAAGAAGAAGTCAAGTTTTGGTATATTTCAGGTTTTTCTAATGAAGATACATTGGCTTTCTTCCCTCCCATGTTTTTCTCTCTACATTGATCCTGGTTATGGCATAAATCCCAGTTGGGCCATACTGTGCTCAAATTGTAATTTGACTTTCCCCTTAACCAGAATCTGGGTCTAATTATCAACCTTGACCCTTCATTAGACAAAAATGGCATTATGGTTCAACTCCTTAAGGCATGCAGACCATAAAACCTGCCCCATGGGTAAGACTACAAGAGCTCTCATGGTACTGTGATTAAAACATTGGGCTGCTAACCAAAAGGTCAGCAGTTTGAACCCACAAGTCACTTCACAGGAGAAAGATGAGGCAATCTCTCTAATATTTAACAACACAACACAACGCACAGCCATGGAGTCAGATCAGACTCTTAGTGACCCCTCCTTGAGTTTCCAAGGTGGTATCACTATGGAAATAGATTGCCCAACCTTCCTTCTGAGGAGTGGCTGGTGTGTTTGAACCACCAGCCTTCTGGTTAGCAGTCAAATGCCTTAGGCACTATGCCATCAGAATTCTATTTTATCCTGTAGGATTCTTATGAGTTGAAATCAACTCAATGACAGTGGGATGAAGAAAACTATTGGGACATTTCTCACAAAATTCTATAATTTTCTGAAGAAAATAACTCTTGAAATTCATTGTTGTTGTTTTTTTTAGGTGCCATTTAGTCAGCTCTGACTCATAACGACCCTATGCACAACAGTATGAAACACTCCCTGGTCCTGCACAAGCCTCACAATCCTTGCTATACCTGAGTCCATCATTGCAACTACTGTGTCCATCTATCTTGTTGAAAGCTTTCCCTTTTTTCACTAATCCTCCATTTTACCAAGCATGATATCCTTTTCCAGGGAAGTCTCTTGCATCTTGGAAGAAGCCACAATATTTCTTTTTGAGCATAATCAAAATAAATTCAATTACCTCTTTACTCATGAATAATAGCTATATACTGCAGAAAATAAGCCTATGAGGTGTTCACTTGATATTTATACAAATAAATTGATTAATTTTAAAAAAGATATATCTATAGCAGCCACACACATTGTCTTAGCAAGATATCTTGCATATACATATATGAATCAGTGAAGTGGGTGCAAATAAGCAGACCAAGAATGAAGAACTCATAAATGAACCAAAAGTATAGATGTATTCTTGTGTAGTAAATGACGTATATTAAGAATGTCAAAGTCATTCTTCATACAGGAACATCCAAAGCAGAAACATGTGTGCTTTCCTCATAGTCAAAGAAATCTCATCTAACACTAGGACACAGATTGAATGATACAGTTCTCACTGATGTAAAATATCTACAGCTGGTTAAAAACATCATGCTATGAACTATATCTGGAGGTTAAGTGTTATGAGGTCTCTGGTTGCAGACACAATTAAGCCACAAACTTTAGAGAGGAAGAAGTTAAAAATGATGTCTACATATAATATTATCTAGGCAATATCTTATTCACAATCATATACACACATACATATATGTACATTTATAAATACGTCCTGTGCTGTGCTAAGAAATTGTTCTAAGTAATTTTAAAGCAATTCTCTATGGGTTTTATGTCCTTATGCTCCATAAAGCAGGAAATTTTATTTATTAGGACAAAAGAGTGGTGAAAAATAGATAGCAGAATATCAAAGTGAAGGTATTTTTTTTAGCCAATGGACTCATCATATAGATATATATGTCTGTCTCCTGGCAGCTACCTGTTACTAAATTCCTAAGTACAGGACTCTGCACAATTCAAGGATATCTGAACATAAGTAAATAGGCTAAATACCTATTTACTTACATTCGGGGGGGGGGGGGGAGACTGAATTACCCTGTATAGGAAACTTGCAGACATAAGGTGAATGAATGCATTGCCATGTGAATAGAATCACAGAACTCTGAAACTGGGGAGTAGTGAGCAGCATATATAGCTATGCATATAAGACATGTGGATTCAAAATGATTTATTCATGTATATATAAAAACAGCCTTATATATAGTAGATAAAAACAGGCTAAAAGGGCAATGCTTGAAACAGCCTTTGACATTTCAGCAAAATATCATCCCCTGTGTAAGAAATAGCGCATCCCAATAGGAAGAAATATTCAGTGGCCATATTTTAAGGCATACTAAGTTGGTTTGAGGAGCTCTGGTAGCATAATGGCTAAAGCACTTGACGGCTAACCAGAAGGCTGGCGGTTCAAACCCACCAGCCACTCCTCGGAAGGAAGGTTGGGCAATTCTACTTCCGTAGTGATACTGCCTCGGAAACCCAAGGAGGGGTCGCTATGAGTCGGGGCCAACTCGACGGCACATAACAACAACAACAACAAGAAGTTGGTTTGTTCATTTTGAGCATCAGGATCATAGAAACATGTATAGGGAAGGTCTTCTCAAATGTTGTACCTGTCAATACCAAAAAACTTGCTAGTAAGAAAGTAAAATGTTGAACAATTATCGAACATCTCCATCTATAGGGTAACACCTTACATCCTTTTGTGGTTCTTAAAAAAATCTTCAAGATTAAAGAAACAGATACTTCATTTAATCCTTTTGTTTAAGAGGAGTGGCTAATGGTGCCACACAAAAATCATCAGAGTGCTTATGTTTCTTCCCTAAAGAATATTGTCCGTTTTGTTCTGTAACCAATTAGCAAGTGATTCTCCACACATTTACTAAATATCTACCAAGAACACACTTAACATCAGTGAACTGATGATAACATTTTACAAAAGTACTGTTTTGGTCCTCTAGTGCCACTCTAACAGAAATACCATGAATAAGTGCTTTAACAAACAGGAATTTATTCTCTTACAGTTTAGGAGCCTAGAAATCTGAGTTCTTACAGTTTAGGTGGTTAGAAGTTTGAGTTCACCTATATGTGCCAGCTCTAAGGGCTGAGCGAAGGCCCATCAACCTTGGGCTTCAGCTCTGCCACTTGCTCCCAGCCCAGGGAAACTGGAGGCTTCTCTTAACTCAGACAAATGCTGGCTGCACAGGCTGACAAACCCAAGGTCAACAACAATAACAAAAAAAATGTCATAGTACCAAAATTACCAAGCACATGGCAGGTCACTAGTTCAAGTCCAAGGACACTCCAAAGATCTTCAGGAAACATGGCAGGATGTTGAATGAAGACTTGGCTATATGCAGGGTCCAAGCATGCCAAAAATCATCACTGACCTTTCTCAAAACTTTTCCTTATATACTGGAAGCAGACAACATCCCTAAGGCTGAAAGTCAGCTACTCCAGTAGATTCCACCACAGAGTTGATTACCAGTCTCATCATGGAGAATAACTACATCCAGCTGCCCAGCTACTCAAAACCAGGCCCAGCCAAGACAATACACAGCTTAACTACCACAAATAGTGCAGAAGCCAAATTCCTCATCTGGAATTATGAAATCCAAAAAGTTCTGAGAACCAAAAGTACTTCACAACTTTTTTGGCAGCAATATATAAGTTGATTTGAGTGTTTATAGTTCCACTCCTGTTTCTACATTTTAGGTATTTGTCAGAGTAGCACCCCACTCTCTCGGTACCAAATTCCGTTCTGGTTACCTAGTGCCACTCTGACAGGAATATACCACAAATGGAATGGCCTTAACAAACGGGAGTTTATTCTCTTACAGTTCAGTAGGCTGGAAGTCCAAGTTCCAAGTGCCAGGCTCTAGGGGTTGTGCAAAAGCCCCTCAACCTTGCGCTTCAGCTCTGCCTCTTGCTCCTGACACACTGAAGCTAGAAGCATCTCTTCACTCAAGCAGCTACTAGCTGCTGAGACTAACAAGCCCAAGGTTGACAAATGAAATGGCACAGTACTGATGTTACCAAACCACATGACAGGACACTAATTCAAGTCCATGTGAATCCCAAGTTTGGCAGAGCATGGTAGGCTACTGAACAACATCACAGCTACATGCAAGGTCCAAGCGTGTCATAAACTAGGGACAGTTCCCCAAGGCTTCTGCTTATATACAGGAAGCAGACTACATTCCCTAAGGCAACTACTCAGCTGTTCATAGTAGATTCCACCTTGGTGTGGATTACCAGTCTCATCATGAGAAATACTACATTGAGCTGCCCAACCACTCAACCAGGTCTAGCCAAGATGACACACACTTAACTACCACACATTCTTTTTTTTTTTT
>NW_006922150.1:76728-82224 GCF_000298275.1 Orycteropus afer afer | reverse complement strand
GCAAATTCTTCTGCTAGTTGGGGTTTAGTCCAAATCTGCATCCTTTCCTTCAAGGCTCAGGGGTCCAAGATTATCTTCTGTGTCTGTATTTATTGGTTTCCCTTTTCTTTGTTGAAGAGGGTCTGTGCAATCCTTCTGCCTAGTCCGCCATCTTGCCCCGCCAGCACTACCACACATTCTTAATTTCAACTTGCAGTTTCCAACTCTGGAAGGCTTGAGTTAAATTAGCTCATTGACAATACCTGATTTGTTTGTTTGTTTGTTTGTTTTTAAGTGGCAGATACTCTTTTGATACATTCCTATTTATTTCTTTAGGATGTAGCACAGATTCAGAGGCAAACTGATTATTGGACTAGGAATTATACTTCCCACTTAACCACTTTGTCGATGAGACTGCTTCCAATGCAGTATTACTGGCTGTTGCTTTGGACCTTGAAGAAAGTAAATGAATATCGACTTGTGGTGATGGAGATGACATGTCTCAAGAGAATCCCAGTGTTCACAGAAGTAATGACATCGGCATCATGCTGTGAATAAAAAGGAGCTGCAGGCTGTCAGGGGAAAACAGGGATTGCTAACTAGGTGGTACTTGCTTCATGCTGAAATAAAAAGATCTTTGAGAGTGAGATCTCCCCTCAAGACATCTGAGAAGAAAGCACCCTCTTCTCCAGACTCAAAGAAGATCACATTGCCTACATCTCACCTGAAAATACATACCTGATAAAGTACTATGAAAGAAAAGGAAAAAAAAAAAATTGTCACAGTTCTCTGGAGAAACAATATACATGCATACATACATTTGTGTGTGTGTGTGTGTGTGTGTGTGTATAAATTTACCTCAAGATTTTGGATTCTATGATTGTAGGGGATGGAAGCAGGCTAGACACTTCTGCTGCAGGCTTGGATCCCAAAGTCCATAGGACAGGAAGCAAAAAGAGTGATAAGAGAGAGCAAGTTCTGCCAAAATATCTACTTATCATCTGGAGTTAGAGCACATCCTAAGAAAACTCCTTTATCATCTGATTGATAGATTAGATTACATTATGGAGAGTTATTTCATTACATTACATTACAATGTGAAACAGCAACAGTGTTCGACCAAATCACTGAGAACCATATTATATCCAAGTTGATATATAAAATTAACCACCACAGCAATGTTCATCATTCTTAACAAAACATGAGTTGGGTCTGATTTTTGATGTTCAAATAGTCTTATGTACTGACTTTTAAAATATACGATGGCTTCTTTGGGAATAGCAGCTTACTGAAAAGGCAATATATGTCTCTATTTTACTGAATATTTCTACCTTGAATTTTCAAAAGAAATTGCTCCAAATAAAATGGTTTAAATGCAAGTCACTATAATGTGGACCTTCAGTCTTGATTGTTATATTCTGTGCCAGCTGCCTGTGGATAACAGAGTTTTTATTTGTTTACTTGTTTTTTACATGCATATTGGTACTTGCAATATTACTCTGTAAATTTCAATCTGTCTACAACATACCAAACAGAATCAAGGACTACATTATAAACAAAATGTCCTTCATCACCTGGGGCCAGCACTGTAGTCAGAGGAAAAGAGTGTGAGAAAACCTCAAGACAAAATCAAAATTTAAGAAGACAGGTGTCATGAAGTGAGTGACTACAATATTATATTTTCTGCCCAAACTTGTCTGTTCTAGGTTTTCTTCTGTTTAGCAGAGGAACATTCTTACATACCCTACAAGAGCCAGAAAACCTGTATACCACAGTGAAGAGGGTCAAATCAGCCTTTTAGTTCCAATGGGGATTCTGAGTAAAGGAAATCAATGAGAAATTTAATTGTGTGGTCTTGTCCACAAGTGGAGAGTAGGACTAGTTCCCCAGTTCACCATGTGGCCACTCCATATCAGGTCTAGGGCTGCTCAGTTAATGTCAACCCTCCTTCAATGCTGCTTGGCTAGAATTGACTCAAGAAAGAAGCATTGTTGAACCTGCAGTGAAACCAAACCAAACCAAACTCACTGCCCTGGAGTCAGATTCAACTCATAGTGACCCCTTCTTGGGTTTCTGAGGCAGTACCACTATGAATGTAGATTGCACAATCTTCTTTCCCAAAAGTGATTGGTGGGTTTGAACCACTAACCTCCTAGTTAGCAGTCAAACAACTTAGGCACTATGCCACCAGAGCTCAGAGAGAGAGAAAAACATCATTTCAAAACGCAAAATAGTTCATTTCAAGAACAAGTGGATGTCTTGCACAAAAGACAGAACAGTACAATAACATAGTGACAATAATGTGACTTCCAAATAATGGATGATGGGACATAAAATTGTAAAATTGAATAGGGATGTTGTAGCTCAACTGTGGGCTCCAAATGAAGGTTTTATTTATTTTTATTTTTAATAAAATAATATAAATGTCATCTTGTATACATTGCATTTCATATAGAGGACTAAATATATTTACACTTAAGTTGTAAATATCAATGTGAAATCATGACCTAAAAAGAAATGTCTCTTCTAACTCTATTATTAAATACACCCAACAGCAAAGAATTTGTCTAAAACCAACATTCATTACTCACAAATTTGTATTTTAATTCTATTTTCCATAAAAAGAAATATGGGATCCATATAGAGCAGTTAATTCCATGCCCTGGTAAGGGCAAACATCAAGATGATCCTACAGTTTCTTATTATCTTAAAGTCAGAAATGTATGATCTAAAGGACTCTTGGAGAGGTGCCAAAAGGGGAAGGAAATCAAAATAAAAGGACTTCTACTGTTTAAATTTTGACTATTTGAACATGCACTTAGTTAGAAAAGCTGTCTTGGTAAAAAGCCATGAGTCGAAGTGGTGAAGGAAATGTATTCTACTAAAGGAAAGGCAGGATAAGATTTCCAGATGTGTATACAAAGAATAGGAGCTCTGGTAGCATAGTGCCTAAGGCACTTGACTGCTAACCAGAAGGCTGACGGTTCAAACCCACCAGCCACTCCTGGAAGGAAGGTTGGGCATTCCTACTTCCGTAGTGACACTGCCTCGGAAACCCAAGGAGGGTCGCTATGAGTCGGGGCGACTCGATGGCAAATAACAACATACAAAGAATACTGTATGATATGCAATTCACATTGTAAACATACTCTGTTAACTTTTGGTTATTATCTAAACACATCACAATTATATATCCAATCAAAAGGCTTTAAATTTAGGTCATAGGTACATGTGTATAAATGGCAAGACACTGTGCTTTGCAACTCTAATGAAATAAAACCTAAAAAAAAAAAAAAAAGTGGAAAAAGGAATTTCAGAAAAGAGAAACATGTGATTGGCTGAGACAGGAAAGAATCGACAGTGAATCATTAACACAAAACTTTCACTTTAACCCACTGCCATCAAATAGTTTCCTACTCACAGTTACCTGTACTTGGGTTTTGGAGGCGGTATCTCTAAGGAAGTAAATCGCCCAATCTTCCTTCCTAGGAGTGGCTGGTGTATTTGAACTGCTAGCCTTCTGGGTTAGCATTCAAATGCCTCAGGAACTACTTCACCAGGGCTCTTTGTTGTTGTTGTTGTTATGTGTGGTCGAGTCGGCCCGACTCATAGCGACCCTTCATTGGGTTTCCAAGGCAGTTGTTGTTGTTGTTGTTGTTATTTGCCGTCGAGTCGGTCCCGACTCATAGCGACCCCTCCTTGGGTTTCCGAGGCAGTATCACTACGGAAGTAGGATTGCCCAACCTTCCTTCCGAGGAGTGGCTGGTGGGTTTGAACCGCTAGCCTTCTGGTTAAGAAGACAGGTGTCATGAAGTGAGTGCCTTAGGCACTATGCTTTTCTTTTCGGTCCTTGAGATACTTAAAAGAATGCATTTTACTAGTTTCATAAGAATGAATCTGTTATCGTTCTGCAATATATTTAAGTATTTACAATTAACATTAGTGATCTTTTTTTTTTCTTTGAGTTTTTAACAGTTAAAAAGGAGTTGATCAACTTCTCATTTTAGTTTAGATGGGGTGTGATAAATAGACTTTAAATATATGAAGAAAAATGGATTAATTAGCTACGTAGTGTGTCTTAATGATTGAGTGATTGTTGATTGAAACTAAAGGCATAGAAAATTGACCATACATCAAGGTACCAAGTGTATGTGAAAGTTCTCCTCCATGTGCGAAGGACAGTAAAGTGCTCTCAAGGGACCTGAATATTGAAAAGCTTACATTTCCTTGTGCTTTCAGCTTTAAAGGAGAAGAGAATACAGAACAGGTTTTTTAGAAATAGTTCCATATTTTAGATATTTAAAGATGTGTGTGTCAATTATTGGAAAATACTTGCATACAAAACACCTCATTCCCTACAAATACAGAAGAAATGAAGTGTTGCTGTATTTGCTGGTTGGCTTATTGAAGACCTTCATTATATAATGATGCTTTCTTAATAGATTTGCATGTGTGAAATGATAGTAATGTACTACTACATAGACAATATGAACCAATATTAAAAACAAAAATTAAATTTGTTATTGAGAACATGAACATATTCTCCTAGACTTGTAGAAAAATAAAGCTGCGATAAATTTAGAAACCATTCAAGCCCAATAATATTACTGTAAAAACAAGGGAACTAGTTAAGGGAAGTTAAATAATGCATGTATGTTTTCACAGCTAGTTAGTAAGGAAGATCAGATCAGTATCTTCTGATGTCCAACCTTATAGTCTTTCTCTATCAGAATCCTCATTTTAATTTATAATAAGCTGTAATGTTAGTCCACAAGATTCTACTTAGATCTGTAGACAAGTAAAAAAAATCTGCTGTGAGTATTTACAATTAATATTATTCTATAGGTACCAATGTTATTGTGGGAGAAATTATAAATTTGCTGAAGTGTCATGTGGAACCACTTTACAGCTCAACTGTCTTGGATTGCATGTTCAGGTTCCAGCAGAAGAGTGACATGATCATAATATTATTAATAGAAGTGCTACTACTATTTATTTCCACTCATGCTATAATGCTGTGCTTCATCCATGCATCTACATCTTTGGCACCGTCATTTGATTTCAGCCCCTGAAGTATCACTTGAGATCATAAGGGAAGGGCTTTAGATCCTAGTTTATACAAGACACTCAGGTGGAAAAATAGAGCCTCCATAAGGGAGTTTACAAATTCAAATGCCTATGGGGCCTCAGAGGTAAAAAATAAATGTGTAGAGAGTGACAGATGTAAGAAAGGAGGGAGTGTTGGGACTTTGGGCAACTGAAGACTTTATTTCCACTTAAAATACAATCACCTCCTTAGATGGAAGGATGGTGAAACCTTGTCTCAGATACTTTGGACATGTAATCAGAAAGGACCAATAGCTGAAAAAGGATATCATGCTTGGTAGAGTAGAAGGTCAGTGAAAAAAGAGGGAGACCCTCAGTGAGATGGACTGACATAGTGATTGCAACAATAGGCTCAAATAGAGCAATTATTCTGAGGATGACACAGGACCAGGCAATGTTTTGTTCTGTTAT